>NC_067495.1:103179967-103268082 GCF_947179515.1 Apodemus sylvaticus | reverse complement strand
GGAAAGGAAGTCCAGTGACAGGCCCAAATTGGGATCCATCTCAAGGGGAGGCCTGGGGCCTGATTCTGTTACTGATGCTATGGTGTGCTTACAGATGGGAGCCTAGCACGGCTGCCTTTCGAGAGGCCCAAGAACCCAAGAAGCAGCTGAGAGATGCAGATGCAGATACTTACACCCAACCACTGGACAGAAGCTGGGGACCCCTGTGGTTGAATTAGGGAAAGACTGGAAAAAGCTGAGGAGGGCAGCCCCATGGGAAGACCAGCAGTCTTAACTAACCTGGACCCCCAAGAATTCTCAGCCACTGAGGCACCAACCAGATACACAGCAGAGGACTGCCTGGTCCTGGCCACAGTGAAAGAAGAAGCACCTAACCCTCAATAGACTTGAGGCCCCAGGGAGTAAGGAGGTCTGGTGGGGTGGGGGGTAGGGTGGGGGACATCCTCTTGGAGCTGGGGTGGGGGGCAGGTATGGGCTGAGGAACACTTAGAGGTCGGAATGGGAGGGGATAACAACTGGACTGTAAAAAGATTTAATAATAATAATAATAATAATAATAAAGGTTCATAGAATCAACCAACTGGGGCTCATCGGAACTTGCAGAGGTTTAGGGAGGCTATAAGAGGAGTATGACCTAGGCCCTCTGCTTATATGTTATGGCTGGGTAGCTTCATGTTCTTGTAGGATTCCCAGCAGTGGAGCAGAGGCTGACTGTAACTCATTTGCCTATTTATGCAACCGTTCCTCCTACTGAGTTGCCTTGTCCAGCTTTGATGTGATGATGGTTTTGTGCTTAGTCTTATTTTACTTGTTTTGCCATGTTTGGTTGCTATCCCTGGGAGGCCTGCTCTTTTTCTGAAGGGAGGAAGACGGGAGTCGATCTGGGCAGAGAAGAATAAAAAAAAGAAATTAAAGATATAGAAGAATTGAAAAAAAAAAAAGACAAAAAAATTAGTAAAGAGAAACAAGCTCAACAGCAATAAGCTGAAGAAAAGAGCAAAAGCCAATGTAGATAACAGAGAATTAAGAAAATTGAAAGTTGGGTTCTTGAAAAAAAATCAACAAATGGTACATCACTGTTTAAATTAGGAATGAATGAAATATTATTAATCATAAAGACATTATAATGGTTTCTGAAGAACACTATGAAAGATTGTATGCTAACGAATTAAATGCATTGGATAAAATAGAGCAAATTAGAGAAGGGATATCAACTGCCAAAATTGACACAGATAGACGGAAACTGCATAAATATAATAAATAACAAGACAGATCCATAACTTAATAGGTCAAGAGAGATAGCTTGACTGGTAAGTCCATATTACGTCTAAAGGACAATTAACAGTGGTTCTTAACAAGAATCTCACCCCTAGAAATAAGTGAAAAAGGAAGCAAAATGTCTCTGAGGTATAAGGGATCAAAGCAGGATCCTTTGGCATGCCAGACAAGCATATTACATCTCCAGCCCTCATTATTTCAATTTAATAGTATACTGGATTTTATAGCCTGTCCAATCTAGGAAATATATAAAAGTAACGAAATTTGTGTAAAGGAAGAAATAAAATTGCTCAATTCGCATATAATAACAAATCTTATATAAAGAAAACCTCAAAAAATTAAAAAAAATAATACTAGAGCTAATAAACTTATTGAATAATGTTTCAGAATACATTGCTAATATGTGTGTTGTGTGTGTGTGTGTGGTGTGTGTGTGAGAGAGAGAGAGAGAGGAGGAGAGAGAGAGAGAGAGAGGCAACCTGTATTCTTAAAGGGTAGCAATGAAAAAATCTGTAACTATCCAATTTATAGTAACATCAAAAAGGATAAAATACCCATGAACAAAATGATACATAAATAAGAACTGTGAAACACTACAACTTGTCATTCAAGAAATTAAAGAAACTGTTTAGAAATGGGAAAATACAGGTTCAGGGGTCAAAAGCCTTAATAATGATAAAAGACAGCATTTCTCAAAGTGATAAACAGGTTGGTTCAATGCAATCAGAATTATATCTGTCTTCTGTTTCTTTTTTTCAGTAATTGATAAGCCAAACCTAACATCCATGTAGACTGCAAGGAGGCCAAACATCAAAAAGTCTTGAAAATGAAAAACAAATTTGGAAGATTTACAATATATTGTTTTTAAAACTGACTAAAATGTTGCACTAATCAAGATGACATGATCCTGACAGAAAGCAGACATGTAGATAAATCAGACAGCATACATGTTCAGAGATAAATCCATGTACCAATGAATAATTAAGTTTTATATAGACACTGATACAATTTGATAAAGAATCTTTTCCACAAATGCAATTGAGATGCCTGGATAATTTATGTAGAAGAAGTTAGAACTTTATCTCATACTATGTATAAAAATTAGTTCAAAATTGATCAAATACCTAAATGTAAGAGTTACACTCATATAATTCTTAGAAGAATGTATGCCCTAAAACCAAAAAAGGATTGATTGGATATAACAGCAATTGAAAAGAAACAAGAAAACTAGCTGAATACAAATTCCACAAATTTCAAGTCTTTTGGGTTTTAATTTCTGAAGATAAGCTTGTGAAACTTAGTAAAGTTAACTTGTTCATTACATAGGAAAATAAATGCTAAAGAAAAGCTGATGTAAGCCTTTTCCAAATTGCCCTTGTACACACTAACAGTATCCATTTGCTGGTGTATGATTAAAATATATTTGAACCTAAAAAAAATAAGTACCACCAAACAGAGCAAGAACAGCAACAGAACCCTAATCTCTGCACTTAGGAGGCTGAGTTAGACAGTATGATAAAAATTGCTTATCTTATATGGGACTTGACTATATATCTCATGTCAAGTATTCTTACATCCAACAGTAGACCAATAACCCAATTTAAAAATGGGTGGAGCATCTCACTACATATTTATTTAAAGAAGACATGCAAACTGTCAACAATGTGATAAGTCATTAGGAAATCAAAGTTTGTGGCTAAAGGTGGGGGGATACCCAGGAGAGGGATACATGCTAAGTGGAGGAGAAGGGGGTGGGGGGAAGGATGGAGAGAGGGGGGTCACCAGGGGGGGAGCAGTGAGTGGAATGTAAAGTAAATTATTTTAAAATTCTTTTAAAAAAATAGAGAGAATAGGACAAAATTTGTGGCTAATCTGATATGCATAGACACAAAAGAGAGCAAGGGAGGAGGAGGAGAGAGAGACAGGGAGGGAGAGAGAGAGGGAGAGAGAGAGAGAGAGAGAGAGAGAGAGGAGAGAGGAGAGAGAGAGAGAGAGAGAGAGGAATTTAATTTTGGGTAAGAATGTAGAAAAAACTGGGACTCTATTATATTGTAAATAGGAGTATAAAATGATGTAGCTACTGTGAAAGTGGTTTGGTAGTTTCTCAAGAGCATACATATAGAAAGCTATTCACTACATATTGGATAGGATGAAGAAAATTTGAAACAAATATTTGCACACAGGGGTTCACAGCAATATTCACAATCAGCAAAAGGCAGAAACAACACAGCTGTCAGCTGTGTTTAAAATGTCACAGATAAACAACAGTGGTTTAGCACTGCAATTGATTCTTGTGCAACAAACACACACACAAACACAAAGAATGAAGAACTCAAACATATCTTAAAGTGAATGAGCTTGAGCAAGAAACTAGGTGAGAAACTTTGAGTATTTTATGACTCTTTTCATATGCAACATCCAAAATTAGTATATCTATAGAAGCAGAAAGGAGATCAGTGGCTCTTAAGGTCTTAGAGAAGACTTAAGACAGTCCTCAAAAGATCAATCTTGGTATGCACTCACTGATAAGTGGGATATTAGCCTAGAAACTTTGAATACCCAAGACATAATTCACAAATAAAATGATGTCCAAAAAGAATGGAGGAGTGGCCCCTGGTTCTGGAAAGACTCAGTGCAAGAGTATAGGGGAATACCAGAACAGGGAAGTGGGAAGGGGTGAATGGAGGAACAGGGGGGGGGGCGGGAAGAGGGCTTATGGGACTTGCGGGGAGTGGGGACCCAGAAAAGGGGAAATCATTTGAAATTTAAATAAAAATATATCAATAAAAAATAAAGTAAAAAAAAAGACTGCTTAATGGATATGAGGTTCCCTTGTGGGGTGAGGAAAGTGTTTTGCAAGTAGTTGGGAAACTGCGAATGTAGGAAACACTGCTTAAAATTTTTGCCTTAAACGCTTAGTTGTGTTTGTATTATACCTCAATTTTAAAAATCAAAGAATTGGGCTATTGGCACATGGCACAACACTGGTGCAAGTCTTGAGCACATGACAGTAAATTTAAGAAGCCATTGACAAAAGATCACATACTATATGATTGCATTTCTATGAACTGTCTGGAATAGATAATCTGTGAAGATGTGTATGTGTTACTGGTTTCCTAGAGCTGAAGGAGGATAATATGGAGAAAGAGGTAGTAACAGCTGATGGGCATGGAATGTCTTCAGTAGGTGATAAAAATGTTCTGCAATTAGAATATAATGATGATTGAAACGTATGAATATGGCAAAACCATTAAATTATAATTTTAAAATAACATATAATTTGAGTTCTACATAATGACAAGAAAATACACTATTTAAGCAAAAATAATATCAATGTCATGTGGATTTACAATATATGGAAAGTACAGTATATTAAAATAATCAACCAAACATCAAGATCAGAAAATTGAAAGTATACTAAACTGCAGTGTTCTTACATTTGTGAGATGGTATTATATGATGTGAAAATAAACTGTTGGAAGTTAAAGGTATATTTTATAGACTGTAGAACAGCCATGAGATTAACCAAAGAAAGGTAACTAATATGTTATGAAGATGATTAAATGGAATCAGAAAACATATTTAACACGAACCAAGGCACAAAACCCAAAAAATTCTAATTAGATCAATAGCAAAATTCATTAAGTCAGGTTTGGTGGCACATTGCTTCATTGCGAGTATTTAGGAAATTGAGCCAGCAAAATTGTTAGTTCAAGGCCAGCCTGGGCAACAAAGACAGAAGCTCTATAGTAATATTGCCTAGTTCTACAAATATGTATTTTTATCTATACACACTCTTGAGATAAGTACTTCAAGTATACAGAAGCAAGTGTTAAGTAAAATAATGGAAAAAAAGTCTCTTGATCATATTAACATAAAGGAAGCTGGACGACTATATTGCCATCAATGTATATTTTTGCAAAATATATTATAATACTATATAATATTAAGTTAATGAATTAATGAATTAAGTAATAAGCCTGACCAATACGGAAGTGGATAGTCACAACCAACCATTGAACTGAGCACAGGTACCCTGATGGATGAGTTAGGGGAAGGACTGAAGGAGTTGAGAGGGTTTACAACCCCATAGGAAGAACAACAATATCAATCAACTGGCATTCAGAGCTCCCAGGGGCTAAACCACCAACCAAAGAATATACATGGAGGGACCCACGGCTCCAGTGGCATATGTAGCAGAGAATGACGTTATCTGGTATCAATTGGTTCTGTGAGGCTCAGTGCCCCAGTGTAGGGGAATGCCAGGGCGGGGAAGCTGGAGTGGGTAGGCCTGTGGGGGAGCACCCTCATAGAAGCAGGGGGGAGGGAGGATGGGATAGGGGATTTACGGAGGAGGAGAAACTGGGAAGGGGGATAACATTTGCAATGTAAATAAATAAAATAACCAATGAAAACATATAAAAATAAATGTTTATTACGAAATATTAATTTTTGTTTACCACATCACCAATAGCCTCCTGAAAAGGAGATCATTTCATGAAAAAGACAAAATACTAAGACATACTTATGTACTTAGTAAAAAGGGTTTCAAAGTAGATGAAGCAAAACCAGATGGATCTGCAAAGAGAGAAGTCATAAGCTAACCACGGCTTTATTTTGATGTGGGTTCTCAGTTTATCTTTAACCCTTTTCTGTTTCTCTAATCTCATAAACTGCTATGTACTATTCGGTCCACTTGGCTTGTTCCGTTCACCTGAGTCCCAGTCTCATTTTCTGCTGAAGAGATCCAAATGAGGAAGTCAAGGTACAGGTGAGTTAGGTTTTAGGTAAGAAAGCAAAGTTGCTTCTCTATGTTTATGCTCTGTCAGTAAAATATAACGAACTGTCCACTTGCAAGTCAAGATTAGTTTCTGCTTTGTCAGTAGTGCTTGGTTTCAGAATTATTCAAGTGGTCCTTACCTGTGCTCTAGTAACACTGGAGATTTTGAAGGACAGAAAATTCAACCTCCCATAGCTTATATGTATTTGAGGGCCTCAAGGAAGCTACAAGGTGGAAGTCAAGGCAGACCCACAAAGTTTTCTTTGTCTATGGAGATAGAGTGGATGGACATCAATTTTCTCTGGTACAGTGGACTCATTAAAGCTCTCTATTTCCAAGGAGTAATTCAAAAGAGTCCCATGTGCTGGAATGGTGACTGAAAATATATTCATTCTTACTTGGGAACCAAGACTCCCAAAACATACTTTTCATAATTCAGAAAATCCCTGGAGTAGACCTTTATTAATTTCTACCACACTTGGAATTCTTGTGGTTTGCGTGTGTGTCTGTGTGTCTGTGTGTCTGTGTGTCTGCGTGTGTGTCTGTGTGGTGTTATGTTGGCAATAGATCCTGAAGTTGGGCATGTGCTAGACAAGAAGGATGCTATCCCTGGATTCTGAATTTTGTAAAATAGGCTAACTTTAGTGCAAAAGGGTGATAATTTCACTTTTAAGTGAAAATAAATTAGAAACTTGCCTTGGTTTGGGGGAGTTTAGTTAACTATTCCAAGGCTTATCTTATTTATGTACTTGTAGGTCAGAGGAAGCTCCATCACTTGACTACACCAGAGAGATATGGGAAGTGATAGCAAGTGAGAGATGGGAAGAATGAAACTTTAATAAGGACTTATAAACATTAAGTTCTGCTCTCCCTGCTGGCTGCTGAGTCCTTTTTGGAGAGCCCAAGCAACAGTGATAATATTGTGTCCAAGGAAGACACAAAACTTTGATATCTGGGCTTCCAGCTGTGTCTCATGGCAGAACTGGCATTAGCAAATGCCTTACGGACCGTGAGAAATGAACCAGAAAAACGATTTCGACTTAAAATGAAGTATGGTGTGTGTGTGTGTGTGTGTGTGTGTGTGTGTGTGTGTGTGTGTGTTGGTAGGTTCTGTGTCCCTAGTTGAAATTAGGAGCTAGTCTCAGACAACCTGTGGCTTCCAATTTCAGTCTTTTTTCCATCTATTTTTTTTTTTTTTACCAGTAGCATTTTCTCTGGCACACTAGATGGACATGAGGACAGCAGATTGGAAGAGCTTCTGGACACTTACATTAGACAGATGGTTTTGAAGCAAGAAAAGCAGGAGTAAAGTCCCCATTTCTCAGCTAATCGCATTTTTTGGTCATTTTCTTGGCTTGCCGGCATGTGGACCTGCCTAAATTGGTAGATTTTCTCTTGGAAATAGCACTATCGAGAGTTTCCTTTGAGGTGCTCTCAAAGATCAGAATCCTGTCTGCTAACAGGGCAAGTGAATTTTGCTTTGTTTTGTTTTGCATTTGGAGTAGGATCATCCAAGACAAATAGACAACAAAGAAAAGTCAAAGTACATTATTCAAAGATCCAATGTTTAGGAAAAGCAAATAATTTTGTACCACAATGAACACATTTTTTTCCAATTTCATCCTAAGAAATGTGTCCCAGTTTGCCAAGTCAGGGTTTAAATTAGGTGGTGGACTTATCTTTTCATTCAACTGTAAGATCCTTAATAATGCATATACATATTTTTATCAATTCATTCCAATTTACCATCAATAGGTACCATATTTACATTTTGGAAATGAATCAATGCTGTATTAAGCACATTTTCAATACCACTCAGACAATGCACTTATAATAATTAGATAAGAGTTAAATTAGAAAACTAGTAATTCATGAATCTATGGCTATAAGAATAGCATGAACCAACTTGTAGACACAACTAGATCACCAAGGATTATTAGAAGAAGATGACTGGAATGAGACAGGAGATAAGAAGAGGATGTCTCCCCAAGGGGCATCTGGACAGTCCATTCAGAGGCATAATACAACCTGAAGTGACCCCACAGAGAAGGAGCTGTGAAAATAATATCCTAATCCCACTCACCTGTCCCTTAGCTGTTCTGCTCGAGTATCCAGCTGATTGAGCTCAGAAGCAGAGGGCTTTGGAAATCCTCCTTATGCAAAAAGCAAGTGGGGGGTGGGGGTGGGGGGATGGGGGATGTGATGTGAATTGGAAGTAGTAAATAATGATAACAAGGATAACGGTAGCCTAGCAGCTACTTGCTTGTCTCTAGTTCTCTAGTTTCAGGTGTTTGGCAAGTTGTCTTCTCAGAGAGATGGAGAACTAAGATTCCTTTAATGGGATCTTGTCTGTTCTTATGTTAAGGACATGGCTGGCAAGCAAGCTTCTTCTGAATATCCACTGCTGGAAAATACCTGAGCTTGTACTAGAGTTAAGAAGAGATGGTAATCCAAGACTAGGTAGCATGACTATTTTACCTAGTACACATCCTGATGACCACATATCATCCGGTTAGGTTTATACTAGATTACTATCTGTTGTGGTATGTTACGGCTAACAAGCATCCAATGATCACTTGTTAGCACATACTTTGGAGGAAAGGTTAATCTAGATTCAAGTCCTTTGCTGTATCAATGTGTGAGCTTTTACTGCTACAGAAACCTTCAAACAAACAACACCCACAAAAGTACTGCACTTAAATCAACAACAGCAAGCGATTTTTAAAAACACTATTCCGTTTACTTTTGAAGCTGTTTAGAGGTGAATAGGGTTGAATAACCCAGCCTGAGAAAAAGGGATCCTCTGTCCACTAAAGCCAACTGAACTCCTTGCCAAACAAAAGCAGTTTCTTGTGTGTTGAGAGGCTGTTGAGAGGGTGAGGATGTTTTCTCAGAGCCAACTCCTGATCAGGCTAAGACTAGAATCTTAGACACTGAAGATGCCTTTTCATTTTGGATGTAGATACTGAGAAACTAGTCCATATTTAGAATTATTTTCTACTGATTTTTTTATGACAATGAAAGAGTACATGAAGCTTAAAACATGGGTTAAGATGGCAGAGATTCATACAAACCCATGGCCACCTTTAACAATGGGCTTAACTGCTCTTTAGACACGCGGGTGCATTTTCACAGGCAACAGTGCCACCTTGTGTTAACCTCTGTATAAACTGGTGACTAAACTTGGAGTGACTAGTTTGGTTTTCAATTAACCATGCTAATCGAAGCAAAGAACCTCATTGGCACCATAAAAACTGGAAAGTGGTTTTCAAATTTTGTTGGAAGGGGGACCTCTGTTGGAAGCGAAGAGTACTACTACACCATCATGGCAGGTCTGGTCAAGCTAAGAAAGGAAGACAACTTATACTCATTGTCTCTGACTATCCAGTCTTCCAAAAGTTAGAGATATCCATGGAACAATGATTCCTTTAGTAGTATAACATTTAGACTTGATCCTTATTGAACCATTAAATAAATTTCATAACTTTTAAACCCTATTTGCTACATAAACATGTTTTGTAGTAACAAGCCAAGTCAGCAGAGCAGCGTTTTCACTGTTGGCCCATGTTGGAAAACCATGAATGGTGGATGACTGTAATACATATCAAAGACACTTCCTAGATTCATAACAGTTTTTGAATAATCGCTGTCAAGGAACAGTAAACAACATCAGAGCTCTTTCCTGGAATGGTTTGTGTACTTAACCCAGCAGGGCTGGAGAAGAGAAGAGACGTTAGGAAACACAACTGGTATCTGTTCATGGTGCATATATGAGTGAAGACTATACTCCACATTTGTTCTCACACCTCAAGGAAAAACCTTCAAATGTATGCCATTTTGAAAATCATCTTGGGAGGGATATATGGGGTCCTGTAAGAATTACACATCAGTGTTTTCATGAAAAGATAAAATAAAACTAAAATAGTTCTTTATTGCTTAGATTGTAAAAATTACCACTATAATCTCTAAGCTTCAGACTATTCTTAAAAATTGTCTCAGTTGCTGTATTTTTTGCTATTCTACAAACTTTATTATGACAGCTTTAAAAGTCCTTTGATTTGTACCTAGTCAGTATTTGTTTTAGAGAGCTACATGTGGCTCATTCTTATTTATTAGGAATATTAGCTTACTAATTTAAGCACTATTAATGAATTCTTCCCTAAATACAAACTTGTTCTTTTATATCCACCAATACCATCTTATCAAAAATTTTGGTACTTCAAGAGCATCTTCTAGTAGTTTATTTTTCCCCATGGAAAAAAGTTTTCCTTGCTATATGGTTTTTGCATTATAATGATCAAGGACACAGGAAGCAATTGCCAGAGAAAGAAATATTTGATGTACCAATATAAGTGAACATGGTTTTATTCTTAGGCTAAAGAAAGAGACAATGAGCCATAATTATAACATATATCTTTAATTAGGTTGATACAGGTAAATTAAAAAAAACATTCAGTGAGAACATGACAGTTAAGGAAATAAGGTATTCTGTGACTATTCTTAATAAAATGTTTAAAATATAAAGGTTTTAAAAGTCCATTGACTTTTTCTAATTAAAGGAGAAGACTAAGCAAATACTGTCTTCTTACACAAATGAGCCCACCGGAGAATAATTCTTACATGAGAAGCACCAGGATAATAAGAACTGTTGATTAATTTGGCAATTTTTCTCAAAACTGTCAGGAATAAGCAAAACAAGATATAAAACAAGAGATTGCTCCATTGGATATGATAATTTCATAAGTTTAACATGAACTACTAAAATTCTGATCAAGTTACTTAAATGATTGTTTTTTTTTTAAGTCAGATAAGAATTTAGGGGATAAAATTTCCAATTAATTTGCTTTCAGTAATAACTCGATGAAAGGATAAATTCTCTCACATGTATATCTTGCTGTCTACAGAGTAAGATTTTCTAGGTTTTCAGTAAAGAAGGATTTATATCAGATCACATCTAAACGGCTCAACATTTTGAGCTAAGAGGTTGTTTACAGAATATACACATTTCTTTTACTTACAGAACAAAATAAGACTAACACTCTTTTATTAAAATCCTGGGGTACATTAGGATTAGTAGCACCATGAAAAAGAATACTTCCTCAAACCACAGTCAGTAATTTTACTCAGTACGATTCTTCTCTTCATTCATTTTTAAATGTGCCATTTTAATAACTAGACAAAATATATGAACTTTGTCTTACAATCCGTGAAGGAATTTATTCTGGACCCCCAGAAGTATAGTCACTTCCCTGCTTCTTTCATAAGGAAGAATGGAGACCTTGCTCTGGCACATTGCTGAGGTACATCTGAATCTTCATGGTTACTAGTCAGCATGTTCTCTTTGTCATAGAGGATATTAGCACCATTGATGGTAGCAGTGGTAAAGTTGGGGAGAGTGCGTGAGACATTGCATCCTGGGAATCACATATAATAGTTTTTTATATATATATATATATAATCACATTAAAAAACACAAGGAATTCTTCAACATGTTATGTCCTCTTCATGCATACTTGACATCGGCTAATTCGAGTCCTCAAGTCTCCTGCTTTCAGTGTCTCTGACTGAGGTTTACTAGGAAATAAAAAAAAAATCAGGCTTGCGTTTCTAATTTCAATTCTATACACTTTTGCTACTTAAATTCTATTATAGGGATGAATTCACATTTAGACATTCTCTTTCTGTTAAGCAGCTTTACCAGGGACTTAAGAGTGTGTTTTCTCTTTTAAAAAAGTCTGTCTGTCTGTCTGTCAGTATGTACAAGCATACCTGCCACAGCATGTATGTAAAGGTCAGAATGAGTTGTAGAAGTTGCTCCCTTCCTTGTATTGTGTGGGTCCAGGGCACAAAACTAAGTGTGGCTTAGAGTCAAGGGTCTTAACCTACTGAGCCATCATGTTGGCCCTTAATCACTTAATATACATTGATTGCTGTGGCTTAATATCTGCTACTGATCACAGGTATGCAACAAAAATTTTGTTGGCTGACATTCATTGCATAAAGTGATGGGTTCCATAATGAAAATTTACCATATACTTTCATCCCCCATTCTCTTCCCTTGCTCTCTATCATTCCCATAGTCCCTTTCCTTTCCCCAGACAATCTTGTTTCCACTTCATTTCATTTGTGTACATGTGTGTATGTATAGACATGCATGTGTGTGCACGTGCATGTGTGTGTGTGTGTGTGTGTGTGTGTGTAAAATCCAGAATCCAGGTGTGAGAGAGGAAATATGGATATTTATCTAAGTGTGGCTTATTTTGAATATCATGTTTTTTTGCTTTCATATATAATTTAATTCTTTATGGCAGAATAATACTCCACAATATAAAAGAAACTTTACTAAAGCTCAAAAGACACATTGAACCCCACACAGTAATAGTGGGAGACTTTAACACCCCACTTTCACCAATGGACAGGTCATTGAAAAAGAAACTAAACAGAGACACAATGAAACTAATAGAGAATATGAACCAAATGGATTTAACAAATATCTACAGAATATTTCATCCTAAAACAAAAGAATACAACTTCTTATTAGCACCTCATGGTACCTTTCCCAAAATAGACTATATAATTAGTCACAAACAACCCTCAGCCAATACAAGAAGATTGAAATAATACCAGGCATCCTATCAGATCAGTGTAGCCTAAGGCTGGTCTTCAATAATAGCAAAAACAAGAGAAAGCCCACATACACATGGAAAATGAACAACTCTCTACTCAACGATAACTTGGTCAGGGAAGAAATAAAGAAATTAAGGACTTCTTGGAATTTAATGAAAATGCTGACACATCATACCCAAACTTATGGGACACAATGAGCAGTGCTAAGAAGAAAGTTCATAGCACTAAGTGCCTTGGAAAAGAAACTGGAGAGATCTTACACTAACAACAGCACACCTGAGAACTCTAGAACAAAAAGAAGCAAACTCACCCAAGAGTAGATGGCAGGAAATAAACTTAGGGCAGAAATCAACCAAATATAAATAAAGAGAACACTATTATTGTGTGGGGTTCAATAGGTCCCAAGGCCTGACACTATTGCTGAGGCTATGGAACACTCACAAAAAGGGACCTAGCATGACAGCACTCCAGAAGAACTAACAAGCAGCAGAAAGAGTCGGTTGAAGACATTTGCACCCAACCAATGGACAGAAGCAGCTGACCCCTGTGGTTGAATTAGGGAAAGGCTGGAAGAAACTGAGGAGGGTGATCCTCTAGGAGGCCCAGCGGTCTCAATTAATCTGGACCTCTGGGATCTCTCAAACACTGGACCACTACCCAGACAGCATACACCAGCTGATATGAGACACCCCAACACACATACAGCAGAAGACTGCCAGGTTTGGGTTCAGTAAGAGAAGATGTACCTAACCCTCAAGAGAGGCCCCATGGAGTTTAGAGGTCTGGTTGGGTGGGGGTTGGAGGATGGGGACATCCTCATGGAGATAGTGGGTTGGGAGGAGGTATGGGATGTGGAACAGTCAGAGGGTGGATGGGGGTGTGGAGAATAAAATCTGGAATGCAAATAAAGAAATAAAGGTTTTAAAAATGAAGAAAGAGGCAACTCATAAAAATAAAGACAAACATCAAAAGATTGAAATATTCAGAGATATGTTATTTAATTCCTCAACGACTCAGATGAAGTGCCCGAAAACATTTACAGAAACTATGTGTTGTAAGTTACATTATAGTTTAAGTTCTTGAGATAATATCACTGTAGTAGACTAACTCCTGACTTTTTGATATTGAAAGGTTGATACTAAGTCACCTATAAACACACTTACAAGACAAAGTAAAGTTTGTTTCTTTTTCTTATTAGAGATTTTCTTTATTTTCATTTCAGATGTTATCCCTTTTCCTGTTTTCCCCTCCGAAACCCCCTTTCCCATCCCCTCTCCCTCCCCTTGCTCCCCCACCCTCCCACTCCCGCTTCCCTGTCCTGGCATTCCCCTAAACTGGGGCATCAAGCCTTCTCAGAACCAAGGGCCTCTCCTCTCATTGATGCCCAACAAGGCCATCCTCTAATACATAGGTGGCTGGAGCCATGGGTTCCTCCAGGTGTACTCTTTGGTTGGTGGTTTAGTCCCTGGGAGCTCTGGGGGTACTGGTTGGTTCATATTGTTGTTCTTCCTATGGGGCTGCAAACCCCTTCAGCTCCTTCAGTTCTTTCTCTAGCTACTGCATTGGGGAGCCTTGCTCAGTCCAGTGGTTGGCTGTGGGCATCCCCCTCTGTATTTGTCAGGTACTGTCAGAGCCTCTCAGGAGACAGCTATATCAGGCTCCTGTCAGCAAGCACTTGTTAGCATCCACAATAGTGTCTGGGTTTGGTGACTGTATATGGGATGGATCCCCAGGTGGGGCAGTCTCTGGATGGTCTTTCCTTAAGTCTCTGCTCCACACTTTGTCTCTATATATCCACCCATGGGTGTTTTGTTCCCCCATCTATATTACAAGTTATTTATATGTGGAGAACAAGCTAAGACTAAACAACTTGGTCCAACAAATTCCTAAAATTTACTAGGGGTCAACAACCCATTAATAGACTCTCTTTTCCTTAGTATCATGAAGGAAGCTTTAGGCCTAAACTAAAACCATAAACAACTTACCTGAACATGTCTGACATATCAACAGTGGCCAGCCAAAAGCTGTAAGAATTGGCATAGTAATTGCATGTCCCTCGCCCATGACATTCGATGAAGGGAGCTGAACGAAATTCTTCCAAACAGGATCCAGGAGAGGCTAAGGTTTGGCCAGAGCCTTCTGCTCCTGCACTCGTATGCTAAAAAAGACAAGGAAAATGTTCTACAACATATATATTATATAATATTTTAATGATTGTACTGGCTGGTTTTGTGTGTCAAATTGACACAGGCTGGAGTTATCACAGAGAAAGGAGCTTCAGTTGGGGAAGTGCCTCCATGAGATCCATCTGTGGGGCATTTTCTCAATTAGTGATCAAGTGGGGAGGGCCCCTTGTGGGTGGTGCCACCTCTGGGCTGGTGCTCTTGGGCTATATTAGAGAGCAGGCTGAGCAAGCCAGGGGAAGCAAGCCAGTAAGAAACATCCCTCCATGGCCTCTGCATCAGCTCCTGCTTCCTGACCTGCTTGGGTTCCAGTCCTGACTTCCTTTAGTGATGAACTGCAATGTGGAAGTGTAAGCTCAATAAACCCTTTCCTCCCCAACTTGCTTCTTGTTCATGATGTTTGTGCAGGAACCCTCACTAAGACAGTGATTATTCAATAATATATACCTAACATGGCCACAAATTAGAATGCAATGAATGCGACTTCGAGTAAAGGTAAGAGTACAGTGTCCATGTTAAAAGCAGTGAGCAAAAGCAATAGTCATATTATAAAATTGACTCTAGAAAATGTGGGTGGGAGAACACTGTGCTTGGACAGAAGTTACTTAAGATTCAAGCTGATTACTACGCAAGTGACAGTGATGGTTCAAGTTGGGAGAAATGTACTTGTATGGAAGGTTAGCTGTGACAAGAAATGCAAGGATGCATGTTCCATACCATCATGAAGGAATAGCCAATCCATAGAGAGTCCCACCCGTGAGGGCAGTGTGGAATCTGAATAGTCTGGCTGTGAACTGCGATCACCACAGCTGGAGCCTCACATACTGCACATCTGGTAACAGAAAGGGAAAGAGAATATGAGTTACAGAGGGAGGGTGTAGGAAACAATTGTTCTTCTTCAGAAGCCTTCCTATTATGGAGGCCTTTAACAACTGTCCTCGATGATGAGAAAAGGAGAAAAATGCACTTTGAGAATCATTTTTGTTTGCATAAAAATTCTCTTCCCTTATGTGTAATGCATTTATAAGCAAAAACTGTAGGCTTTCAACACATGGTAGAATTACAGCTATTGCATTTTCATTTTCCATTGTGATATAAATTTGAATTCATACTTGCTGTAGTCAATGTGGTAATTGATGTAGGAGTTTGGCCTACTGTGTTCTACATACTTGCTGTCAAAGGGCCCAGCTGGAGATAGACACGTAGTAATGCTATTATTGTGTTAAGGACAATGTCTAGTCAACTGGAAAAGACAAAAAGCAGATATTTTCTCAACATCCACCAATTTTTCTTCATCCAAAGACATTTATTAACCATTTGGCCATATTTGGGTAAGCACAACAAACCAAGAATAGCTGGAGATGTGGTTGAAAGCGACAAAGTAAGTAAAAATGGCCACAGAATAAATGTTGATAAATATATAAAAATTTTAGTAAAGAACATGAGGGAAAAAACTTGAAATATGATGGAGGTCATAACAAAATTTGTCTACATAATTCATTCTCTATTATGGAAACTCTAATTCATAAAGTTGATACTAAAAATAATCTTCCCCGCAAACTTTCATGCTATATGTGTTTTACACACACATACACACACACACACACAGAGAAAGAGAGAGAGAGAGAGAGAGAGAGAGAGAGAGAGACAGAGAGAGAGAGAGAGAGACAGAGAGAGAGACAGAGAGAGAGACACAGAGAGAGAGAGAGAGTTAGGTAACTAGTTATGTTACAAAGGAAAAAATAAGGAAATAATCATTTTTTAAGCCAAACTAGGTTACATCTTTTTATTTAATGGCAAAGAAATTGGACTTAGTAATGAATGATTCATTGCTTGTAGTTACTAGAACTACATTCATTGATCACATCAGGATCACAATGAAAATAACACTAATATTCTCAAGTGATTGTTTCAATATTGAAAATACCAGGAAATCTCTGTTGATGGTACCAACCTCTATTTGTTGTTTTAAAAGCATGCCAAAACTCATCTATTACTTCAACTCCCAATTTAACTGTGATACATGTCTAACATTGTGCGATCTAATTCAGCTCCATTAGGACCACAACAATACTATTAGTCCTACCTGAGGTCTGTCACTATGCAATTCAAGTACATTGGTAGTTCCTTAATCTCCCTTGAACTTTATCTCAAATATTGGTTGATGGCTTGTAGGGCTACTCATTATAATATACCAAATAGATTTTGCAAGTTATAATTTGACAGGCAAAGCTTTCTACTATCTGTGCTTAACCTAACTTTCTAACCTTTTCTCCTATGAAAACTTTAAATACAGATACATTCATCTACTACCATTCTCATTTTCTCTCCTTAGTATGATTTTCCCTTTGTAATTGTATGTGTATCTAGTTGTTTTCCAATCTACCAAAGACAGACCAGTTTCAAACACATTTCTTTTTGACACATATCTTCAGATTTCTTTGGTTACAATTAAACATCCTTTCTCCTATACTTTTTCCATTTTTTTTCAGTTTGATCTTTTGTAGTACTTAGCCTAAGATAGATGCATCCCAAATTAGTAAGAACCAGTACAAATATACACAGGTATATTTGCATAATAACTAGACTGAGTTCTCTTTATATTAAAGTGATTTGCATGGGACTTAGTCAAAAGTTGATTTCTAAGAAATGCAGTTCAAAGTTAACATTGGAATGAATATTAAAAATCATTCTTGTATACTTAACTTGGGATGGGTATCATTGATTATCCATTTTACACTGATTTCTTACTAGCTAAACTAAGGGGGAACTGGTAAATGTCAAAGCTAAACCAGTGCCTCACCGACTAATGAATGGCTGGATGCTTTGGCCCTTCAGGGGTTCCATGTTCATTGGCATGGGCTCTGGGGTGGAAAGCCAGTAAGAATAGTCATTTCTTGAAGCAAAGTTACAGACGTTGTTAATGTTGCAGAACATGAAAGGCATGGTACTGAAGCGACGAAGGCAGCTGCCAGCCGTCCCTATGAAGAGTTGAAAAGAAAAAGATGAAGGACTGCATTATGATGTTTAGTTTATCCTAAAGCCATAAAATAAAATAGTTCACAATGAAACTGGTGCACATTTTTCAGATTACAAACACAATAATTTTTAACCCTAGGATTCACTCATTTTATCATTTATAAAATCAAGATGCATTTTACAATGAATGCAGATTTTGTTATGGTTTTTTATACATGCCCCAGTGTTCTTTTAATTGGTTATGGATCTTATATACAATGGTGCCTATTGATGAAAATTTATGCATTTTTTTAGTACAAATAAAGGACACACAAAGTCTTTGTAGAATCTACCTATGTCTTGTTCCATGATGTCCCCCTTTCTAAGCTATGTTCAATATGTTATCTTGTGTGGGCTAGCAATCTCAAGTGTATAAATAATATTAATAAAAATGCTAACCAACTACAGACAGGTTTAGAGATAAACCAAAAGGTAAATATATATAAAAGAAGAAGGAAAAACTGCTGGAAGAACAAAGGAAAGGAAAGTCAAGATTAAATTGTTTAATGTAGATTCCCAACCTCCGTGGATTGAGACATCCCTCATTATTATATCCCTCATATTACAAAGTTAGTAAAGCACATCTCTAGATGTGCCTGTGGAAATGTTAAGGAAAGTCCATCCTGAATATGGATATCATCCAACAGGTTGGAGATGAAGAAGGATTAAAAAGAGAAAGATAAAAAAGAAAGTCTACCAGTATAGGTTTTCAATTCTCTACCTTCTGATAACCAGGAAATGAATATGTCTGTTTTTTTCATACCCTTCTCCCATGATGTTTTGCCTCATCAAGGCCAGGAGACTGTGAAGCCACCAGACCATGGAATGAAATTTTTGACACTATGGTATAAAATAAATCCTTTATTTTTTTTAATTGTTTTTCTCAGGCATTTTCCACAGTAATAGAACAGCCTAAATAAGCTATTTTATCTTTTTGAGATAAAAATTTAATTAACTTTAAAGGTTTCCATAGCAATATGACTTTATATGTTAAACATTGTGCTTTGACTTGTCCTCATTACAATTACTCACTCACAAATGACATAATATACGTTTTAAATTACTAAACATAGAATACATTAATTTTTTGTTAGAAATATTTTTTCAATTTTGTTTTGCTTTTTTTGTAGTGTTAGGGTTTTTTTAATAGTTACATTCTTTTTTTAAAGATTTATGATTTATTTATTATGTGTAATAAATGTTCAGACACACCAGTAGAGGGCTTCAGTTCTCATTACAGCTGGTTGTGAGCCACAGTGTAGTTGCTGGGAATTGAACTCAGGACCTCTGCAAGAGCAGTCAGTATCTTAACCACTGATCCATCTCTCCAACCCCCAGTGTTAGAGTTTAAAACCAGGTCTAGGACTAGCTACTTAAGAACTCTGTTACTGAGCTATATTTCCAGTGCTACCCAAATATATTTATTTTAATTTTAATTTTAAAGATTTTATTTTTAATTAAGTGTGTGTGTGTGTGTGTGTGTGTGTGTATACATGTAAGTGAAGTACTCTCAGAGGAAGGCAGATACCCTGTAGTTGGAATTACAGGTAGTTGTGAAGAGTCCAACCTGTGTGTGCTAGGAACCAAATTTGGATCTTCTGCAAGAGCAGTACACATGGTTAACTATTGAGCCATGTCTCCAGATCCTCTAAAACTATGTCTTAATGAGCTTAAACAGTCCTTTTGAATGTGAATTCTTCCATAAAATAAAAGAGGACTGATGTGTGGAAAAGGTAACTACCTCAAATACAGGTCAACTGTAGGAGAAAGTAAACACGGGAAATGAGGATTTGAAAATTGAGTGTATACTTATGTGTCTGAAGGGACATATTTTTCTCAAACTGAGGACTGATAACAATCAGAAACATTTGGAAATTATAGGTCTGTATAATGGTTTAGTTGTACAAGGTTTTCCTCACATGCTTGAGATATTTGTTTTAATCCCCAGCACTGAATATCTTCCCCCAAATATTTGGAATTAGAATGTGATGGATTTGGGAAAGGCCTAGGGATCTTTGCAAAGGTTCTCAGCTTGAAAGTCATTGATTTAGTTGAAAAAATAACCCAACATACAAAATTGGCTGAAAGAAAAATAATTGACTCAAGGTCACATGAAAGGGAATGGCAGCATTGTGCAACTTAAACATGGACAGACTTAGGATTTTGTGGTATACAAGCACACAGGAGCAGGAGTAGCCATTGATTCCTGTAACACAGTCCTTTTGTGACAAGAGGTTCCTTGGAGACCACTGTAAAGACAACCTTGATGAGTGTGCCAGTCAGTCACGTCTATGTGTGGAGGTCTATGTGTGGATGGAGGAAACAACTACTTATATGACTGCACGGGTAGTGGGTTCACAGGGACACACTGTGAGACTGTGATGACTCTTTATGGGTCAAAGCTTTGTCACAAATGCAACATGTGAAGACACTGTTGACAGCTATATTTGTCACTGCTGGCCTGGATACACAGGCGCCCTGTGTGAAATAGACATAAATGAATGCAGTAGCAATCCCTGACAATTTGGGGGAGGAATGTGCCTTTAGAGGATCAATAAGGACACATTATAGCCCTGCCTTCCTCCTTCTGCTACCTTGGAGTTCCAGCTATGTTTATATCTGTCAGCACAGATGGATAAAGAGGAGCATAGCAGAACTGTCCTCTGAGTGGCTCCACCCAGGAGCTGACTGAAACAAATGCAGAGACCCACAGACAAATATTGGACAGAGCACACAGAATCTTGTGGAAGAGTTGAGGAAAGAATTGAGGAACCCAGATGGGAAAGGGACTCCACAAGAAGACAAACAGAGTGAACTAACATGGACCCCTGGGGGATCCCAGAGACTGAACTAACCACCAACCAAAGAACATATAAGGGCTAGCTAGACCTAGGCCCCTGCACATATGTGGCAGATGTGCATCTTAGTCTTCATGCAGGTCCACCAACAACTGGAGCAGGGGATTATCCTAAGTCTGTTGCTTGCCTGTGGCTCCTGTTCCCTTGTCTGTCCTCAGTGGAAGAGGATTTACCTCGTTCTACAGTGACGTGAGGTGCCAGGGTGGGTTGGTACCCAGGGGGCACTCCCCCTTCTTAGAGGTGAAGTAGAGGGAAATATAGGGGGAGGGGCTGTATGAGGGAGAACTGAGAGGAGGGGGTGGCTTCAATCAGGATGTAAAGTGAGTAAATAAACAAAGTAATGGGAAAAAGAATTCCCATGGTTTGTGTTCAAGTCCTAACGATATAATTTATTACTTGTGTGTCTTTAATTAAGTGATTTACCCTATTAGCCAATTTCTGTGTTTATACATTTTTGGAAAAATGTTTGTCTTCTACCTTTGTTGTTCTTATGAAATTAGACAAAGGGTTTGATAGTTTTATGTATATGATACAGTAACTTTTTAAAAAAGCCAATCTATTGTCCAATTATTTCACTCTGTTTGTCCTGGTCTCATAAAATGAAGGAAAATGTGCATAAGAGAAAGTCCCATAATGATAAAACTATGGTGTTTAAACAAATATGTGCTATTGGGTGCCCATAATAATATGGGATCACTATTACAGTCTCAAAAATTTTAAACCATGATACCATGCACTTCCCATATCCCAAATAACAAGGCCTTAAAAGATTATTGGTTTTCAATATTTCTTTTCTCCCTCTCAGACAGAAATTCCAAAATTCAATTTGTCTCCTCCAGAGAAGATCACACCAATTGGTTATCTAATACGGAAAGGTCAGCACTGAAAACATGTATATACAGTACTTTATATGGAATGAACATATATATATATGGTGTTATGGTGTGTGCATGTGTGTGCCATGACTTTAAAAGAAAGTAAGGTGGATTACAAAGATGAATTTGGAAGGGGAAAAGGGCATACAGAACTATGCAATTGTATTATAATCACAAAAAAATACAAAAACATATTGCAGTCCTTCTACCAATCTATACCAGAAAATATTCCATCAGGTAATGTTTAACATCAAAGATATTCTTGTTTATCTTTGTTCATTCATTAACATAATGTAAACCTTAGCAAAGTCCTCTCAATACAGACCACTCTTGGATATTTAAACTACTTTTCCAGACTTTTTCTGTTCCAAGCCTAAAGAGTATCTAGGTACCAAGGTACCAAGTCTGAGAAGACTCTAATTGACCAAAAACATACATTTTGGAAAGTTATAAAATAATACTTAATGGATCCTATTTTCTATATGTATTATATGTTAAGATGTTATAGTGATCAAAAATTCTAATGAATTGCATTTATCTTTATGTTAGATAAATATGTTAATCATATTTAATTAGTTTTTATTCATTATTTTACATGTAATGACATTCTCCCTGCATGTATGTACTATGTGCACGCAGTGTTTACTGAGGTCCAAATGGGGCACTAGATCCCCTGGAACTGGGATTATACATGGTTGTGAGCTGTCATGTGGGTACTGAGAATTGGATCCTGGCCTTCTGGAGAAGCAATGAGTGCTCTTAACTGCTGAACTATCTCTACAGTTCTGAAATTTCATGTTTAAACCTTTGACTATAAACACAAATTTGACTTTTTCAGTGAAGACAGGATAGATAAAGGAGAGAGCAAGATTATAGAAAACTACTGAGTTATTTTTAATGTAACATTTCAAGTTATCTAAACATGACTTTAAAAAAAGTTGTCTATTTAAGATTAGGAAAAGAAGCTATAAAGAAGCAATAAAGAAAAAATATAATGAAGGAATGATGAAAAGGAGAAAAGGAAATCAAAAGAGCATAACAAATACAGAGGAAGGGAGAAACGTAAAACCGATTCTTATTTTACTCAGTTTCATTGAATGATCTATAAACCTTGACTTCCATGCAAATGAGGGAGAATGAACTACCAGGTGTGGACAAGCACTCTTTCTTTCTTTCTTTCTTTCTTTCTTTCTTTCTTTCTTTCTTTCTTTCTTTCTTTCTTTCTTTCTTTCTTTCTTTCTTTTTTTTTGTTTTTTTTTGTTTGTTTGTTTTTTTGTTTTTCGAGACAGGGTTTCTCTGTGTAGCCCTGGCTGTCCTGGAACTCACTCTGTAGACCAGGCTGGCCTAGAACTCAGCCTGCCTCTGCCTCCCCAGTGCTGGGATTAAAGGTGTGCACCACCATCACCTGACATGGACAAGCACTCTTAAAACAGAATAAGCAGCAGACACTTGTGAAGCTCTGCTGCTCAGAACTATTCTCATAGACCATAAGACCTTAGGAGGCGTCTAACCATAGATATCCCAGAAGTTGAGAGCCTAGAACTATCTTCTCAAACATTTTCATGGATGTAAATTGGAGGGTAGGTTTTAATATCAACAGCCTTAGATAAAACGATCAGACCTTATCAACCAATGTTTAAACTGCAAAAAAGAAATCATGGGAATGGAGAGGTTCTTGATAGTCATCAGTGCAGCCTCATGCTATTGACTAAATATAGAGAAGACATGTGGGGATGCATTGAATAGCTCATAATAAGAATCTGTCATCCATAAATTACAAACACTGCATAATCAAGCAGCTGCTATACTATAGAGTGCCCTGGACAACTGCTTCATTACTAAACTAAGTAAAAGGAAACATGCCTTTGAAGTCATCCTGCTTTAAACCAAGAAATAAAAGGTACCTTGTACTAGCTACAATGCTTTTAAGGTTTTTAATTTGAAGTCAAAATTATTCATTTGAAATTGATAGTGAATGTAATTAGTTCTCTCTGACATACTCTTCAATTTGAAGGCCCCAAAGAATAGAGCTGAATATTTTGATATTGTCCAAGGTCACTTTAAACCTTCAGAAGATTTTTGAAATAAATACAAAATGCATAGAAAGAAGTCAGATGCCAATTATCTTACCCAAGTCTTGACCATGGGCTCTTTTATTTCCTTGTACATACAGGAGAGAAAAGCCATCATAGATATGGACTGTTCCCTGTGGGCACTGTGGGGCATCTGTTGTTTGACTGTGACGTGTGATGAGGAATCCATGGGCAACAGAGGTGGTTCCAGGGGGACCTGGAGGTCCTTGCAATCCATCTGGTCCTGGCGGACCATCCAATCCACGGGCACCTATTTGTATGAAATCATTGGTATACAAGATTAAGTAAGGTCTGAGCCACTATTGTGCCTATTAGCAAAGCATAGTAATTAGTTACCTTATTCAAGTTTTATGTGGTGTCTATAAAAGCATTGTCAGGTATAATAGGTATAGAGACAAATGAGATTATTTTCTTTTCTTTCAAAGAGATTTAAATGCATTTATTCCCTCCTGGCATAGGCTGAAGACATTAAGCACTAAAGTTCTTGAACAGAATTATAGGTAGGAAGCCAGCATGTTATCTATTCTCTTGCTATACTAAAGGAGTTTGAATCTTCTGACCAAATTTCACCAGCTGCTTTGTTTAACCACAGGAAAAGAAGGGCATGGTTTCCATAGCACCTCCAGATTTACTGCTAAAAATGTTTTCTTTAATACAACTGGAGAATTTTTCTGAAGGATACTTGCTTAGAAAATATATAACATATTCTTTTAAAGCCTTCAAAATGCATCTATTTTTTTTAAAAAAGATTTATTTTATGTATGTGAGTACACAGAAGCTGTCTTCAGACACACCAGAAGAGGGCATCTGATCCCATGACAGATGGTTGTGAGCTACCATGTGGTTGTTGGGAATTGAACTCAGGACCTCTGGAAGAGCAGTCAGGGCTCTTAACTGTTGAGCCATCTCCACAGCATCCAAAATGCATCATTTTAATATGCCACTGGTGGTTCTCCTTATACCCAGGGCTTTAACTATTGTGTGTATGCTAATTCTTGCTTTTAGTATGCTTCATAGCAATACCTGTGATAAAGATGTCACTAATTTGTTCATTCTCTGGAAACACTAAGATACTGAATTGGCAGTGTTGGCTCTAAGAGGATCCTTATTTTTTACTACATTGTTTTGTCACCAAAGATACTTTCTTTCTAATACATATGCTTTATGTTTATATTACTCTGCTTTATAACTATATTTCCCAGAGTTACTAACATATTAACAATTTATTATGTTTATAATCTTTTTTTATTTTTTAAGACAGGGATTATTTCCATAACACTGGTTGTCCTGAAACTCACTCTGTAGACTAGGATGGCCTTGAACTCACAGAGATCTACCTGCCTCTGCCTCCCAAGAGCTAGGACTAAGAACCTGTACCACCATCACCTGGCTTTTATTTTAGCAATCATATTAATGGTTTTTTTTATAAGTTTAATAAAATTTGCTTTGGGATTAGGTTGACTTGTGATAGAAATGTAAGAAAGTGATTCTCAGTAGTTAGGAGGCCAAAAAAAGAGGATTGCCATGGGGCTATCCCAGGCTACACTGTAAAGACTGGGCCAACCATGGTTATATTGTAACACATTGAGTTAAAAAAAAACCCAAGAAGATGAAATACATTTAGCAGAAACAAAAGTTAATATTATAAAAGGATATATTAATGGCTGACTTTGAAAATCTGTATAACAATATATTTTCTCAGCAGAAGATTTTACTACAATCTTCAAAATTTTATGGTGATAATTTAAACATTTCATCTATATTTACTACATTGTATGGGGAAATTGTTTTCTATAATATTACAAAATTAAGAAAGATTAACAAATTGTTCTAAGGTAGTTAATTAATTTAAATAAATACACTGAAAATTAATTGAGTAGAGCGGGGGGAAGTGTCTCAATAGTAGCCTGTCCCCCACACTTAGTCCCTAGGTTTAAGCCTACTAAAATAAAATAAAACAAAATAGTTGAAAAGTAATTATATTGAATACATAGAAGGATATCTTGAATTTCTAATGCATTATATAAAACAAAATGCAACATATTTATGCTTGTCTGGTATAGCATATTTCTTTGGATGTATCTTCCAATTTTTCCCAGCTCTGGATTTGACAGCTATTCATGCTTTCTCCGTAAGTAGTTGTCAGAGCTCCAGTACAGCCTTATATCCAAAGGCGTTGAAAGCATAAGTACCGTAGCAAACATCACTGTTTTAGTCATTTTACCTGGCTGTCCTGGCAGACCTGGGTCTCCTTTGCGCCCACCTGCACCGTCAAAACCTGGGAGTCCATTGCGTCCTGGGTCTCCTGGAGGGCCAATTGGACCTACAAGAAAAGAAATAGATTTTCACACAAATTTAAATTATCTTGCCCAGAGGAGAAATCTGGTTGGGCCTAAATTATTTTAACATTTTTAAGAAAAAAGGAAGTGGGATCTGTGGTAGCCTCTTAGTCCTTGTAAGAACTGTCATTATGAGAGACTAACTGCTTGCATGTAAAAAAGGGAATCAAGGGAATGTTCTCAAATACATGGGCCTTAAACAATGATCTACAAAGGTACCTGGTAGGCCTTGAGGGCCTGGAAGTCCTGGTAGACCTTTTAATCCAGGTTGTCCAGGAATCCCTGGAGGTCCAGGATCTCCTTTGATTACAATACTCTGTCCTGAAGGACCAGGCAACCCAGGAGGACCTAATAAGCAAAACGCATAAAAGTAAAGTTGGTGGAGAGAAAATGTCTGGAGAAACAGATGCCAAATTGGCCTATGATCAGAAGATGCATCTGCATGACATAAATAAATAAATGAAATAAAACAAATAAATAAATGCATTTAACTGCTACCATGTAAACATAAGTGTATCTGTGGAAATCATAATCATTTCATCAAGAAAAATAAAATCAGCCCATTCCACCCTTCTGACCCACCTTCAGGAATCCATCATCTGGATGGAAACTCCAGACTCACACAGTTAACTCCATCCTTCCATGCTGAGAACTCTTATTCTCCTCCCTAGTCAAAAAACCCCCCAGATTATAGCTGCCAATTCCATCCAAGGCTGCCATGGACCACTGTCCCATTGTCAATGCAGAATCAAGGATACTGGTTACCAACTCCATCATTTTCCTAAAGCCTGTCACTTTCTAAGAATTAGCAGTATACACACCCTTGTTCCCCATGTGCCTACACTGCTCCTCTCCTTCAGGTAGGGAACTTAGACTTGTATTATCAATTCTACTAGCATCGACTGCTTGAGGATCAGTCCTGAGAACATTCCCTCAACACTTATGAAGATCTGCTGTGAGGATTTTCTAACTTTACAAAAAGGCTTATTTGGGTGCTTAGAAAATTCACTTAGCTTGTGCTTTAGCTGGGACTACTTCTGAAACCCCATTTACCATCAACACTAAAGTGCCCAAAGACTAAACAGTAAGTTCTATACATCTGGTCTATTACATGATAAATTGGGGTTATAGGAGACAGAGCTTCAAATATCCACTATACAAAGGAGAGAAAAAATCCTATTTCAAGATTCCCATCACAGACATACAAACATGAATAATCTTAACAATACGTCTCCACAAAATATTAATACCCCTGTAGTAATGTTCCCTGAGAAAAGTGAATCAGAAGATATGTAACGAAGTATTTCAAAATAGTAATAAAGAGAATTATCAAGGAAGTTGAAAAGGTAAGAATAAATTCTTGAATGAAGCACTCAAAAAACAGTTAAATAATAAACACAATTCAATATATGAAAAGAGTATTTAGCAAAGAGATAGAACTTCTGACAAAATGTCAAAATGAAAACTCTTGAAATGAAATATTCAGAAATTCAAACAAATTTAGATGAAAGCTTTACCATTAGTTTAGGCCAAGTGGAAGAGAAAAATATTAGGTCTTGAAGAATAGGTAGAAGAATTGGATCACTCAGCCAAAGAAAATGTCAAATCCAAAAATTCCAATAATGGAAGATACAGGAACGCTGGGCCAGTATAAAAAGACAAAATCTAAGAAGAATAGGTATAGAAGGAGAAAAAGCACACATAAAGGGTACAGAAAATAAATTTCCTAAACAGAACTCCAATGGCTTATGCTCTAAGTTCACGAATTGATAAATGGGACCTCATGAAACTGGAATGCTTCTTTAAGGCAAAGGATGTAGTCAATAAGACAAATTGGCAAATGAAAGATTGGGAAAAAAATCTTCACTAACCCCACATCTATAGAAAGCTAATATCTAAATTATATAAAGCATTCAAGAAGCTAATCATCAAAAAACCAAACAACACAATCAAAAAAATGGGGTATAAAACTAAACTGAGATTTTACAACAGAGGAGTCTAGAATAGCTGAGAAGCACCTAAAGAAATGTTCACAGTCCTTATTGATCAAAGAATGCAAATCAAAACGATCCTGAGATTCCACCTTATACCAATCAGAATGGCTAAGATCTAAAACCTCAGATGATAACACATGTTGGAGAGGATATGGAAAAAGAGGAATACGCCTCCATTGCTGGAGGGATTGCAAACTGGTACAAATACTCTGGAAATCAGTCTGGAGGTTCCTCAGAAAACTGGAAATAGATCTACCTGAAGACCTAGCAATACTACTCTTGGAAATATTCCCAAAAGATGCCCCACCCTGCCACAGGGGCACGTACTGCGCTATGTTCATAGAGACCTTATTTGTGATAGCCAGAAGCTGGAAACGACCCAGCTGTCCCATGCAGAAGAATGGATACAGAGAATGTGGTTCATTTTCAGAATGGAATACTACTCAGCTATTAAGAACTAGGACTTTCTGAGTTTTGCAAGCAAATGGATGGAACTAAAAAATGTCATCCTGAGTGAGGTAACTCAGACCCAAAAGACATGCATGATATATGTATTCACTATTAAGTGGATATTAGCCACAGAACTCAAAAAGGTCAACAAGCTGAAGTGCCCAAGTGAGGATGCCTCAGAAAAGAGAGAAAACGTACAAAGCCCACCTCCAGCAGAAAGACAGGGCATCAAATGAGGGAGGGGGTTGCCATCCCACAGTCACAACTCTGATCTATAATTGTTCCTGTCTGAAAGAACTGCAGGGATGGAAATGGAGAGGAGCCTGAGGAACAGAAGGTCCAGCGACAGACCCAACGTGGGATCCAGCTCTGGGCCGGGGGGGGGGGGGGGGGGAGGTTGTCCCAAGGCCTGACACTATTACTGAGGCCAAGAAAGGGGGCTAACATGACAGCACTCCAGAAGACCCAACAAGAAGCTGAAAGAGTCAGATGCAGATATTTGCACCCAACCACTGAAATTAGGGAAAGGCTGAAGGCTGAAAGAAGCTGAGGAGGAGGGCGACCCTGTAGGAGGACCAGCAGTCTCAATTAATCTGGACCCTCAAGATCTCCCAAATATTGGACCACCAACCAGGCAGCATACACCAGCTGACATGAGGCCCCTAGCACACATACAGTAGAGGACTGATGATTCTGTGTTCATTCAGAGAAGATGCACCTAATTCTCAAGAGACTGGAGGCCCCAGGGTGTTTAGAGGTCAGGAGGGTGGGAGGGGGCTAGGGACATCCACGTAGAGACAGGGGAGTGGGGAGGAGGTATGGGATGTGGAATAGTTGTAGGGTGGACTGGGAGCAGGGGTTAAAATCTGGACTGTAAAAAATTAAATAAATTAAAAAAAAAACAGCCCAGGCTGCTATATCCACTGAAACTATCAGTTATAATAGGAAGAAGGAAAACTTTATAGGATAAAATTATATTTAAAGTATTTATGATCCATAAGCTAGCTTTTCAGAGGATACTTCCAGGAATACTTAGGTCAGTAGAGAAAGTTAATGATCCCCAAGCACATGGAACAGATTTTAAAAATTTCAGAATCCAGGATGAAAAGAAGCCTAATAAAAGATCACAAAACACAAGATAACAGAAATCAGTGTATATTGTTCAATAACATTTAATGTTCTGAACTCTCCAATAAAGTGACAAAGATTAACAGATTGGATCAGAAAACAAGATCCATCTCTTTTGTTGTTGTTGACACCAAGGAACATACCTAATGACCAATAATAGATACCATTTTAGGGTAAAAGGATGGAAAAATATTCCAAGAAAATGGATCAAAAATACATATAGTGTAGCTCCTCAAATATCTGATGGAGTAAATTTAAAGCCAAAACTAATCAGAAGAAACAGAGGGAAATTTTATACTCATTTAAGGGGAAAAAAATCCAACAATAAGACATAGTAATCCTAAACATATATACAATAAACACAGGATATAAAATCATTTAAAATGCTGAACATATTTAGATATCAAGGAAATGCAAATTAAAACACTTTGAGGTTTCATCTTACCCAATAAGAATGTCTATAATGTAAAAAATATACATATACATACACATATAATATACACAAACAACCAATACAAACCAAAATGAGAACTGTTGGCATGGTATGGGAAAAGAGGAATACTTGTTTGCTGTTGGTAGGAGTACATTCTTGTGCTGCCAATATGAAAATCATGGGAGGTTATTCAGAAAGCTAGAGACAGGTCTACATGTGATCTGGTTATATTACTTTTGAGCAATGAACAATCTGCTCATTGATGTTTATTGCTGTTCTCTTCACAACAGCCAGGAAAAGAAAACAGCCTAGAGATATTGATCAACTGATAAAAAGGTATTTAAAATGTAATATATTCATATTATTCAAATATTAAGAAATTGTTAACATGAAATTTGCAGATAAATGAATGGTGCTAGAAACAATCATTGGGTTACTGAGTAGGGAACCCATACCCAGAAAAAAAATGGCATGCTTTCTCTAATCTGTGGATGTTAGCTTTAAGCCATCAGATGAGTGTTTCATTTGGAATATCCATAGAAGTCAGGAAAGTAATAACAGACAACAGAGAGGAAATTTCAGAGGAGGAGAGATAGTAAACATGGTTATTAAGCGTTGAAAGGGACTAGTAATGGTAAGGGCTAAATTGAAGTCAGAAATGGAAGGGCAGTGTAGAGGAGGGGCAATCAGGATGAATAGTAACATTAAATACTTTGAAAACATTACATGGAAATGTACTATTACAGAAGGGCAGTGTAGAGGAGGGGCAATCAGGATGAATAGTAACATTAAATACTTTGAAAACATTACATGGAAATGTACTATTACAGAAATTCACACATACACAGGCATGTACACACATACACGTCCACACACACACACACACACACACACACACACACACACACGAGTTAAAATATAGGTACTCAGTACCAGAACATCAATACCTCTAGTAGAGGTTAACAAACGAAAAGTCCAGTGCAGGGAATGAGTCACTTCCTTTGAAGTTATTGGACAGTGAGTTACCATAGGCCACGTCCAAACATTACAGGCTCTTGGTTACCCAAAACTTGATGGTAAGGCCCTATTGCTGAAGACACCACAGACTTGAATTATAGAATTCAGAGAAATCAAGCTAGGCCTCATCTGGAAGCTCCATTCATGCTGGCTAGCATTCTTACTGTGGGATGGGGCTAGGCACTTCTAGCTTAAGTTAAATAAGGTGGTGATCAATACAGTAGAATGAATTAAAGAGTTTAAGAAATTAGAAAATGATGTTAATAAGAAAATCATGTTGATAATTTGGAAAAACAGAATGGATACTTTAACAAGTCTTTCATGTTTCTAAGTATCAGGTATAAACAGCCTTAGGAGAAGAAAAATTCTTACCTGGAGGCCCAGTAAGACCTGGTTCCCCATCAGGGCCAGTTGAGCCTGGTACTCCAATGGGTCCTTTCATTCCTGGAAAGATGATATATAAAATAAAACTGCATAACAACAAGACAACCCTATGTAGGAGAATAAGACAAAACAAAACAAAAAACAGATTTTTCCAAAGTAACTTAATACGGTCAGCACTAGTTGGACTTAGGGGATTGTTTAGTACTAGAATAACAACAACAACAACAACAACAACTACTACTACTACTATTACTACTACCCCTCCTCCTCCTCCTATAGAAATATAGTAGCATAGTATATAGTATATATAGTATATAGTATATATATTATATATAGTATGTATAGTATGTATAGTATGTATAGTATATATAGTATATATAGTATATATAGTATATATAGTATATATAGTATATATAGTATATATAGTATATATAGTATATATAGTATATACTATATAGCATGTAGCATATAACACATAGTATATAGTATAGTAGTAGTAGTAGTAGTAGCAATAATAACCTGAAGTTGGGAAAGGGACAGATGCAGTGAGCTGGAGGAAGGTAGTGGAGGTGCTTATGATAACAATATATTGAATATATGGAATGTTCAGAGAATGAATAAAAATACTTGAAAATTTACAGGAAAACCTTAAACCATTCTTTCAAATACCTGGGAATCCTGGAACGCCAGGGAGACCAGGATCTCCTTTCATTCCATTAAGACCTGGCCGGCCAGGGTTACCCTAAATAAATGAAAATCATTGGTGTTAGAATCATAACTAGGGCAGAGTAAAGAAAGGGGAATAAAGATTCAATTATTGCACAGTGGCTTAGAGAGCTGTTCTTCCAGTTAAACTGGAAGGATCCAAATTCTCACTCTGCTTATTACTTGTGATATTTTAACCTTTCACCCATAGTTTCTTTCTCCTCTGCAGCATGGAGAAAATAGTAGTATGCTTACTTTATGGAGTAGTGGGTAGGATCAAATGGCAAAGTTCTTGGTAAATGCTTAGAAAATTGATGATATAAAGTGTTTAGTAAGTAATGGTTATTAAAAAGCACTTTTTTTGGTACTCTAGATCTGGAGTGATAGATTCAGAAATCATAAAGTTTGAAAGACTTGGCAAATATAATCTAGAGACTATAGGTTGAGGAGCCACTGATAGTAGAGAAAGCAACAAAAACTGAGATAGAGAGAGGGCAAGGGAGGAAGAGAGAGAGAATAGCTTAAGAATCTAAAAGGGAAAACATAATGTCAAGATGATTGAAGAGGCCACTATAGTACACTAACTGTAGAACTATGAAGCGTTTAATAGTAGGACTGAAAAAGGCTTAAGGTGAGAATGTATTTTATGTCAAAATATAAGAAAGTGTCAAAGAAAAAGCAGTTTTAGAAGCATGTCAGAATGTCATCAGATCCAGCTCGCTATGGCTATCAAATCTGGAATAATGAGAATATCAAAATAAGCAATGACGGTTTCAAAATTTACAAACCACTGGGAAAAAAACATGAGCCTATATTCATAATAAATGTATGACTGCATAGAATAGAAGGGACATCTCTTGCCTACAATAGGACTAAATGGTACATGTGGAGATAGTGCAAAGTTTACAAAATCACCATTTTTGCCATTAACCCAGTAGAAATTTTCCATTCAAAACTCATTAATAGATTCTAAACATATGGAGAAATCTTGATGAGGACAGTATTTTTGTCACTTTTGCAGCATTCTAGCTAAGGATACACAACCTGAATTTAATTAAAATGACAAATCAGACAAAAGAAGGCTCATTTTATTTTTTTTTTACCAATTATTTTATTTACATTTCAAATGTTATCCCTCTTCCCAGTTTCCTCTCCACAAGTCCCCATCCCCTCCTCCCTCCCCCTTCCTCTAGGAGGGTGCTCCCCAACCCACCCACCCACTCCTGCCTCAGCAGCCTGCCATTCTCCTAGGTCATCAAGTCTCAACAGGACCAAGGGGCTCCCCTCCCAGGGATGCCAGATAACGCTATCTTCTACATTTTTAAAGTGAGGGGAAGCTACACTTTTTAAGTATTAAAGTCATGAAAGAAAAAATGCCAAGGGATTATTTCATATTATAGAATAAATAGACACAGCAGTTAAATGGAATACATGATTTGGTCTTGACACCTACCTACAGAAAGTAATGCTAAAATATATATTATTACTAGACCAACTGATAAAAGCAGAATAGTAATAGTAGAAATTAAAATAGTTGACTTCCGTTCAATTTTGCAAAGTTTATAATTGCACTGTGGTTATATAAAAAAGAAACTTAAACTTGGAAAAATTGTGCAGATGAAACCTGACCCTGACTCTAATTTCAAAGTCTAAGCTATTCCTACTCACTATAATTACTTTCCTATGGGTGCATTAATCCAAAATACAATATACTGATGTGTATATACGTAAGTTTCCTTTTCATAGGTTTACTCTCACCAAAACTCTTTTGGTATAAAACAGCAAAGACTATTTAGTGGGAAGACAAGGAACATTGCCTTCTATTTTCTTTCAACTTCACCAGTGAGCCATGTGGTGAGCGTTAGTAAAATTCTGCTGCTCAGAATTCCCATTTTGAAAGCTGTCACCCACACTATCTTACCATCAAATGCCTGGTCTCATTGCTTACCGGGAGTCCTGGTGGTCCTTGATCTCCTTTCAAACCAGGCAAGCCTGGTTGCCCAGGTGGGCCTGGATTTCCCCTCTCTCCTTTAATACCTCCATTTCCAGGGGGACCACGAGGACCTTCTGTACCTGGTGGACCTTGGTAATGCACAACAAATGGCCAGATATTAGTATAGAATTCCAGGTTTTTAAAATATCACTCACTTTTATGTTAGTTTGTGAGATAAAATACAGAGGTGTAGACGTTTTTGTTATTAATGCTGGTTTGTAGACCCTTTTGGTTTACATTCTTTTCTTGAACAGTGCCTCGTGTATCTCAGGTTATTATTAAACTCATTATTGCAGAAAAATGGCCTTGAACTTCTGATCTGCCTGTCCTACCTCCCAAGTGCTAGGATTACAGGGATGGACCACAAGATCTAGCTTATGCCATCTTGGGGGATTCATGCATATTAGTCAACTAGTCTACCAATGATAGGGAGTCAGCAGCATCTCCTCAGACCTTTGTATTTTGTTTTCTATTAAACATAGTAAAGTCAGATCTAAAGTAACTCTGGATATGATGCTTGCTTCTGTAATCCATGTGAGAGTGTTTGACTCAGATTGAAATGAGACATAGGCTAGCATTAGTCTCATATTGCAGTATGCTTCTGTAGGATGGAAGATGTCAAAACAGTTTCCTGGGTCACATCCTGGAGTATTGGTTTCAGTATCATTGGGAAGGGTGCCCAATAATATGCCCTTTAATACTTAGTGCTGCTGGCTGCATGACCAACACTTAGAGAATGACTATTGTAGCACAATCAGGAATTCAAGCCATTCCTCTTACTGAGACTAAAATTAAATTACTTAGGGATGAAAATGTAGCATTTGACTAAGTCCTGGATTAATTTTTCAGTACAACAAAAAGTTCAACTGCATTGTTTGTAAGAAGATATATTCATTTATCTTTCACTACTATGCATTTTTTTTTTATTGTGTGGGTCTAGCATGAGGCCTTATGTCTGCTAGGCCAACACCTAACATCTGAGCACTGACTTATTGAGCAGTTAACACAGTTAAGCACACCAACTTTAAGTTCATTTTTCTGATATGTTTGGCACATGGGATATGTTTTAAATGACATATATTTATTGTTTCAATACAGTACATATAAAATTTATTCCAAAATATTTCCATGGGGTTTTAAAATTTTGTACTATATTTTTAACATATCATTCTAAATAAAGATATCAGTTCCCTTAAGCAACCAGGTGCCTTGATCACTGGGCAAGCCTTTTGGAAGAAGGAAGGGGAAAATGCTGTGTTTGTAGAGTGCTTAGTGGCTGAGGCTGAGGCTATTTACTTTTGTCTTAAGAAAATAATTTCAAAGCCTCAGGCAAGCTAGCACATACATCTTCTCTCCTATGGAAGCCTTAATGTTTAAAAATTTATTTCAAGAAAAAAAGTGTTTTGTATAGGTACGATATTTAAAGGAATCCTATCTAACCTATACATATAGGGAATTTAAAAGAGTGTGCTGGTGTTTATGAGTAGACAAAGGGTCTTATTTTTGACATGAAATTAATCTTTAATTAATCTCTAATCTTATCTTTCATGATCATCCCTAATTTTCATAACTCTAGATCAATGAAAATACACCAACAAGATAGAATACCACAGAGATTAGAGGCACGGGATAATGGAATTACAATGCTGGGTTCAAATCTCAGCTCCATCAGTGATTAACTCTGTGACCTTAACAAGATTATTAATCTTTTTGGCTTCAATTTCTTCTATGAAATAGAAACAAAAATAGCCTTGGCTTTTACCTGTTTGGAAAGACTAAGTGAAATAGCAGGTAAAATATATTTAGTTCAGTGCCTACCAAATAATAAGAACCATGAAATGTTGATGTTTTTATAGTTATGATTCCTATTAATTATTAGTATTGAAATTAAAGATAAGATTGATTTTATGATATGTTTAATGATTAAAGAATTTTTAAGTGGTTTCATAATGTGGTAATTATCTGATTATGATAAAGAAGAAGACAGCAATTAATTTTGACATTTAGACAACTTAAATCAAACAATCACCTTAGCTTGGCAAATAGACATCACAATCATAAAAATTCCTTTTGCAATTGTAAAGAAATGTTTAGGGTTACTTTGTAATTGAAAAAAACAAACCACAGTTGCTTAGCTTAAATACACTAGAATACGGTATTCTAAATAAACTCAGTAATTTGTACAAATTGGGCTAGAAGTCTAGTAACAATTTAAGCTGTTATGCTAAAACTGAATAGTCTCTATACCAACCCAATCACAACGATAAGGGAAGATATAAGATAGAGAAAAATAAACCTTTGCATGTCATCATTCCCTATTTGGAGTTTCTTGAACACTGCATCATTTGATGAAAAGATGCTGCTCTATTATCAACTAAAAGAAAATACTGAGAATTTTATGTCATCACAGACATGATATTTGTACTGTGTCCAAAAATTAAATTAGGATTCTAGTAAAAACAAGAGTTTCATTTTAACTGTATCTAATAAGGTTCTTCCTCTATTATCGAAAATGGCTATGATCACACAGCTTAGGGAAACTGTGGGCAAAAAAGTTAAAGAAAATAAAATCCACATGCAGAGATTAGAAATTATCCAGATGCTTCTTAGCTAAATATTTTAATGCAGTTTACAGTGTAAAGGTGTTTGTATGGCTATTTAAGTTTTACCAGGTATTTATATAGAAGTACTGATTACAAACAATCAGACCACAAAAAAATCTGATATTGTATCAATTATAAATAAGTCAAAAATGTCAAAACCCAATAGGGTAGTATTTGAGGATAATATCACTTTTCAATAACTTGTGAATTACAATAATAAAGTGCATTTATCTTATAACACATATAAAGCATTTAATAAAAGAGAAAACTGACCAGTGAAGAGTCTAACCTTGAAAACCTGGGAAGATCAGAGTTCACCAAAGCCCAAAGATCGATGTTAGCAGTATCAGACACCACACAGTACAAAATAAGATTATGAGTTAGAAGTGGTTCACGTTATAGATCAAGTTGAACAATAATTCTCTTTGTAATCATTTCTTATACCTACAGCACAATCAACAGGCAAACAGAACCATACAGAAATATAGAGAACTATAGATTTTTAAATTAGATTATTCTCTAGAATAAGCTGTTGGCCATTAATAGGAGGGAAGATCTATTTAGGAGACTATGTTAACATTACTACTGGACATTTCTAAACATTAGCTTCTCAAAACATTAAAGTTGATAAGATAGTACCATTTTACCAAAAGCCTTCATTTTCTTTAACAAAGTAACTGTGAACAAATATTTAAACCTCTGCCATCCTTTGATACAAACATAATGTAAAAATGTATTTTGATGTTCAGAGTGAACCAATATGATAGGAACAGTCAACTTTCCAAACCTCACAGGCAAACATATAATTAGAAAGCTCACCTGTGATTCAACAGAAAAATAAAACCAGGGCATATCATTACCACTTTTGCTTTTGTTTGCCCTATTCAAATACCTTTTATAAAGACATATTTTAAGTTTTCATAATAAATCAGGAAGTCATCTTCCATGAGTATTTGTTATAAGTACTTAAGCATAAACAGCCATTGAACTTAAAAATAAATATTCCAATTTTCCAGTGATATGAAGACTATTAGTAAAAGGGTACTTTCAAAATATTGTGGCATGCAGTACCCTACCCCAAGCCATTTTAAGTATTACAACAACTTTTTAAAAAAACTATTATTCAATGGATGTATTATTAGACTATTCACCATTTGAAGAAGGAGCATTATGTATCAATATTAAAATCTACCCGTAGAACATTCTTTGGTTAGTATCAATTAACTCAACACAATTTGTCTTTTCTTAGAATTCTTGCTATGATTTACAAACATTGAATTTTAAAGAGAATAAATGGTGCTAGACCATTGAGTACCAGGTGTTAAAAGACCTTGGAACTTCCTCTTGACCATGCTTCTTTGTAACTATATGACTATAGACAATTTGATCTCTCTGAATGTAATGAAAAATCTATACTGTCTTGTTTATATAAGGATCAATGTCAAGTTTCAAAATATAGAACTAATGTCTGAATATGTGTAAGATGCTAAAAAACACAATGATGATTAAAACCAAAAATTTAGGAGCACTTGAGAATTGAAACGTAGAATAATATATTTCAGTTTATGTAAATAATCTCCAAGCCACATAGAACAAATTAGCCAACGACTTATAGTCTGGACACTCAATTAGCTAGATTAGAATTTCTATTAGAGTGAAGATATGTTATATGAATATTACCTTTAGAATGATTCAATAATAAGAATATTCAGAAATTTTATTGATATGAGACATCTTAATGATTCATCAGCAAGGGAAACTTTGGACCATATCATAGCAAAATTTCTAAGAGTTTAATTTCTAAAGGGCTACATATTAATAAGTGATATGCCAAGTCAATTTTATGTATGAAGCCTCAATTTGCTATTTTTCAAATCATGTACTTAAATTTAACTAAAAAAGAAACTGAAGGTAGGTTATAGAGTTAACTGTTATATTTTAATTCTAATTTCCACTCAAAGTTGCTTTCTTCACCTATTGTAAACATCAGAGAGGCTAGATTTCAATAACTATAATTTGATCATGTTTAACACATGGGAAGTTGTTAAATTGGTTTTAAAAGTATTGGGCTACTTTTCTCTTTATTCTTCAACCAAAGGGTACACATGGAGAGACCCATGGATCCAGCTACATATGTAGCAGAGGATGGCCTTGTCAGAGTGGGAGGAGAGGCCCTTGGTCCTGTGAAGGCTCAGTGCCCCAGTGTAGGGGAATGCCTGGGTGGGGAGGTGGGAGTGGGTGGGTGGGTGGGAGAGCACCCTCATAGAAGCAGGGGGAGGGGGACAGCATAGAGGGTTTTGGGGGGAAACCTGGAAAGGGGATAACATTTGAAATGTAAATAAAGAAAATACCAATAAAAAAGGTCTCCCCATTTTCAAAAGCCATATCTCCGAATTATACTTTGACCCATTTTACTTCCTTTCTACAAAGGAGAAAACGACTATTTATCTTGAAAAATAATAAATATATTGAGGTCTCCATGGTTAACTTTTCTTTTCTTTTTTCTTTTCTTTTTAAAAAAATTTCACATAGATTTAATGCCTCTTTCATCATAAATGTTCTAAATGACAACTTATTCACAATCACTTAAGGCACATAAAACCCCAATGAGATGTGTAGCCATGACCTAGCTATTTTCTTTTTTTTAATTATTTTTTATTCCATATATTCTTTATTTGCATTTCAAATGATTTCCCCTTTCCAGGATCCCCCTCCCCCCAAAAGTCCCATTAGCCCTCTTCCCTCCCCCTGTTCCCCAACCAACCCCTTCCTGCTTCCCTGTCCTGGTATTTCCCTACACTGCTGCACTTAGCCTTTCCAGGACCAGGGGACTCTCCTTCCTTCTTCTTGGACATCATTTGATATGTTAATTGTGTCTTGGGTATTCAGAGCTTCTGGGCTAATATCCACTTAACAGTGATCACAATGTGTGTTATTTTGTGATTGGGTTGCCTCATTTAGGATGATATTTTCCAGTTCCAAGCATTTGCCTAAGAATTTCATGAATTCATTGTTTTTAATTGCTGAGTTGTGTTCCATTGTGTAAATACACCACATTTTCTGTATCCATTCCTTCATTGAAGGACATTTGGGTTCTTTCCAGCTTCTGGCTATTATAAATAAGGCTGCTATGAACATAGTGAAGCATGTGTCCTTATTGCATGCCGGGGAAACCTCTGGGTATATGCCCAGGAGTGATATAACAGGGTCCTCTGGTGGTATCATGCCCAGTTTTCTGAGGAACCGCCAGACTGATTTCCAGAGTGGGTTGTACCAGATTAGGTACACATTAAAAAAAAAGCAAACTAGAAAGCAAAACATTTTTTAAGCGCCATTGAGTAACTTTTGGTAATTTTTCTTTGGCATAATTTCCTACCACATGTGTGATGACCATATATGTGACTGTGAACCTTTAACCTGTGCTGGTTACACTAAGTTATATTTTTTCTTTATGCTTATTAGTTCTTTTTCACAGCAAAGCAATTTAAAAATTATGTGACAAAGAACCTGGAGAGATGGCTCAATCATTAAGAGTACATGCTGCTCTTGCAAAGTTCAGTTCCCTGTATTCATTTTAGACAGCTCACAACTGTTTATGACTTCAGCTCCAGGTGAGTCTTATGCCTCAGATATTAGTAGGCACCTGCAACCCATATACAGACACACAAATGTGCTCAGAAGATTAAAAAATGTGTAAACCTTTGAAAATATGTGACAAGCCAAAATGTGAAGCTGTTTGAAAACCTTATAGAGGAGTGTGTGTGTGTGTGTGTGTGTTTAGAAAATCAAGGATTGCATCATCCATAGGATCTGATAATCATTATTATTACTATTATTACTATTAAATGCTTTTCTGAATGAATTTAATTTCATTGCATTAAAAGTTTATAAGGCAATAACAAAAATACTAACAAAGAAGAAGCATCCTTTGACAAAATTGAATACTATAAAATTTAAGTTAAAAATGACACAGAAGTATGAATTTTGAAGCACTTAATTTAGTTCATCTTTATAATTGGATAATGTAGAACAATTCCAAGAGAAATACTTGGTACTATAATATTCTGACAGGTTTAGGCCACCATTTAAAAACTGAATTGGCATATGTTCTTAAAAGACATTTAGAAACCTGAAAACATTACACACATATTTATAAGCAGGTACATATGTGTATATACACATATATAATATAAGTACATAAATACATAGGTAAAATTTCAAATTTCATGCAGTTACTACTTTGGAGTTAAGGAGCTAACCTGGAGGACCTGGGTAGGGACGGAAGTTCACCAAGGTCCAATGTCATCATTAACAAAAAGGAAAATATCAAAACTGTTAGAAACATCAAGAAACTATAGTATTATACTAAATACTCTCGAGTTAAAGTTGAATTTAATAATAGAACTCTCTGAAAGTCCATATTCATGCATCTTATATAAACCAAACTATATCTATTTAGCATTAATGTTAAAATGAAAACTGTACACAAACTATAGTTTGAAAGTTCAAAAAATCATTTTTATGATGTTCATTGTTATGAGCTCAAATTCAGAACATTCCGTTATAAGAGAAATTGATTTAACACCTTATTTTAGATCTGTAGTTTATAAACAAACAAATCAAGATATTAAACATTCATTAGATGTGCATTCTTCTTTGGAGTACTTTGATTAGTCTTTAAAAACGGTGATTGCAGAAGCACGTTTGTGACTACTGCTTTTCTGTTATCAGTTTATAGAAACGCTCAATTTAGAGCTCCATTCCTAGTTACAAATAACCGCAGTGCTAATTAGAATATAAAAGGATAATAGTTTGGTTTATTTGAATTATGACAGGCAAACAAAGCAAGATACTGGCTTCAGTGTTTCATATTGCATGCAAGACAGTTAATGTGGCTGAGAATTATCCCCTGGTTTACTTCAGTGGTAAACAAAGGAAAAAGCAACACCTTCCAGAAACAGTCAAGTCCAATTGCATTACGTCTGAATTTGAAAGTGATGCCCTGAATGCAGTACGTTATACTGTTTAATTCACATTTTTAGGACACATATTAGTAAAATCAGGTTCAAGTCTTGCAATAAAAATGTTTTAGCTTTATGGTATACTTTAGAAATGAATTAAGAGTACTTGAGCAATGAAAAGACAATTGTTTTGTTTCTTTCTATCTCAAGTTCCTCTTCTTTAAAAAAATAATAAAAGCAAAAATATCAATTACCCCCAAAATAGAATATTAAGTACCTCAAATGTTTTAATAAGCTATCAACAAGGATTGAGCTCAGCAACATTAACCTGGGGTGAGAATGAGCACTTCCCAATTAGGAGAATGGAGTGGCAGCAAAGACACAAAATGAGAACGTGAACCTTGGATGCAAATTCATCTACTGAAGAGTGAGCACAGGAAAGAGGAGAGGCACACGTGAGGTAGGAAGAGATTATGAATCAATTTGACCATGCTGGGATGCTAAAGACAAGTGTGATTGCCTCGTTCCTAGAGATCAAGTTTTTTTTTTTTTTTTTTTTTTTTTTTTTTTTTATTGTGCTTGGTGATATTTGCTGATCATGTGACAGAACCATAGCAACAGCTTCTGATATGGAACACAAGCATGTACTTGGTGATCACTAGAATGATTTCTGTGATGACATGCTGAGAAAGTGAATATTATAAAAGGTGCAGGTTGCATTTTGATGCCAGGTTATCTTTAATAACAATTCTAACAAAACCTCACCATTTTCTCTTTTTTCCATTCAAGATGAACGTTTGGTAAATAATATATGCATTACTGAAAAGAATGTATATGTTTCAACAAGCTAGGTATGAATCAAGCTATTTTCTTAAAAGAAGTTCTCATGTGACAAATTCTAAAATCTTAAAGACACAATAACCTGCCAGCAAAATGAACTAACTGAACTGGTAAACAGAGCAATTCTCATACCACACATGATCATACCTGGTCTCCCAGGAGGGCCTTGAGGCCCAGGGTTTCCTTTGGGACCTTCCAAAGCAGGACCAGGAGAACCAGGAGGACCTGGAGGACCTGGCATACCAGGGAATCCCTGAAAGCCTGGCTCACCCTTTGGACCTGGAAGGCCAGGATTTCCTGGAAGTCCAGGTGTTCCTCCATCACCCTTTGGACCTGTAGAAGTAAAGTGAAATTAGGAATACATTCAATAATACTGAATGCTGACTTATAAGCTCACCTATAAGCCTAAAGCTACTTAATAAGCTAATGAAATTCACTAGGGTAAATTTACTTCAAACACATGCAAAATCTATTCTCTTTATTACACACATGTATCTGTTATCAGAAGTAATTATTAGCAATGGAGAAATAATGCTGACATCCTTAATATTAGGACACAGAGCAATGATAACGTGACCAGAAGTTATGAGGAAAAAGATAGAGCAAATATAAAATGTATAAAAAATATCTTCAAGAATGGGTTCTAGATGGATGAAGACAACTATCAAAGCTTTTGGGTCTAATTTTAAGACTAATGAAATTCAATGGCTGCTATTATATTCATACTACGATATTAAAAGTTTATAATCATAATCTAGACAAACTGCTCTTGACATTTTATTATAAAACACTAATACTTGCAAACCATAAAACAGTGGTATATTACACTTTCATGTAAAGGATAATGGAAATTTTAGTAGATAGAATTTTAGTTTTGAGAAAAGCTTCTATAGAACTGCCAATGATCATTTCAAGGTATCAACATGCATACCTGTAGTTACTCAGATTTGTGTTAGGTATTTAGGACTTATTTTAAGATCACACACTAAAGGGGGAAGATAGATATTTATCCACGCATAATGCACCCCCACCTGGGAACTCTGGATAGCCCAGGCCCAGGGTGGCATAGAATATATAATCCCCTTGCTTCAGCCTCAATTGTGTGTCATCATGTGTAGCTTTATGATGAGTTTTCAAGAAACATTCTTACTCTTGGTATGCATTTGTACAGAACTGCCTCATATGTTACTCTGATACTGTTTTTTTCAGAGAGAAGAGTGGTTTTCTGGACAAATGAAAGCTTCTAAATTTCCTGCAATTTTCTCCTCTTTTCTGTATCATGTCCCTAGTATTTACGATATGAATGAAAGGCTATTTATTGAATTCTCTATAAGAATGTCTTTTCTTACTAACATAGGCCATTTGCTAGGAATAAGAAGTACCATAAAAGTAGGTTGAGCTTTATGTTTTTTTTTTAAATTTCAGATGTATTTTATAATAGTGAATGGTAGAGGTGGAAAAATAAATGGACTGAATGATATTTTCATTTTATAGGTAAATATAACTTGTTTTGTTAAGGTTTACCAGAAAGTCCTGGGAGTCCAGGAGGTCCTGGGATTCCAAAGCCTGGTTGACCTGTTAAGGTAAAAAAAAAAAATCTCAAATAGATAATAATAGCTGATTGTTGATGTTTCTTCTAATAAGTGTTATATATTATATCAAACATACTGAAGATTAACTTTTTAATCCCCTCTCCCCTTAACTCAATTCTCACTCCATTCATTTTCTTCTTTTTTTCTTGGACAGACCTAGGGCTTGCATATTCTAGAAACATTCATTACCAATAAGTTAATGTTCTTTCCCAGAAGACTGACTTCTGACACAGAACAGTTCAAACATAAGAAAACTATAGGGAACAGAGTTTCAGCTTAGCTGCTCTTGCTGAGGAATTGGGTTGAGCTCCCTAATCCCACATGGTGCTTCAGGGCCATCTCTAACTCTGATTGCTGGGAATCCAACATCTTCTGGCCTCTGAGTTTACCAGGCAAGCTCATGGTGTTCTATACATACATGTGGGCAAAACACTCACGCACATAGAAAACAAACGATTTTGGAGATTGATATAGGATTATTCTTTATGTTGTCACAATATACTTGATATTTGTCAGTTGTTGTAGAAAGGAAACTACAGAGGTGGAAGAACGGCTCCATGGGTAAAGGTGCTTTCCACCAAGACTGACAACCTTTAATCAATCTGCAGTCATTTTGAAAAGAAGAAACACACACACACACACACACACACACACACACACACACGCACACTTTTTACATTTAGATGGAAATGCATAAATAAAGTAAGTACAGGTGAGACAATGAAAGAAACACTTGAAAATGGCTGGGCCAGTTCTTCTAAAAGGAAGTGGACAATATAAAGAACTTTTTTTCTTCAGACAAAAGCAACTTGTTCAACAAACATGAGCTATTATCTCCAGGATGCCAAGGAAGAAGTTAATTAGGAAGGGGGAACTGTGTGGGACTTTAGAAGATTATAAGGAAGACAGAGTTTTCTGTAGCTTAAAGGACCAATCAAAGAAGTCCATGAGGAAATTCGAAAATTAAAAAGAAAACTGAAACAAACAGACAAAAACTACAGTACCTGGCTCTCCCTTTTGTCCGGCTGGTCCAGGAATGCCATCTTGACCTGGCTTACCTTTTTCACCAGGAGGTCCTGGTGGTCCAGGACGCCCTCCAGCACCTAAACAACAGCAGTGCAGGTTATACTGATCCTTTCAGCTTTCTTCCACATCCTTCTCCAGTCTTCCTATGAAAGTACCAATCGATTCTCTCCAAAAGTAACAAAGTGGGCTGGAGAGATGGCTCAGATGTTAAGAGCACTTGCAGTTCTTCCACAAGATTTGAGTTCTGTTCCCATCGTCTCCATCAGGTGGTTCATAACCCCCTGTAATTCCAGCTCCAGCAGACTGGCACATGTAGCCTTCAGGCACACTACCCACCCCATAATTAAAAACCAACAAATATTTCAAACCACAAAGTAACAAGTGCTTCTGAAATGCTCCTCTAAATTATGAAATCTTATAGAAGAAAGAATAAACCAAGGTAATGATAAGCATAAATAACAATATCTCATTTTAATATAACTTCGGAAAATTCAGGAAGAAAGATGTTAAGGTGTGATGAGGTGCTTCACAGGTAAGGGTCAAGACAGGGGAATTATTTTAAAAGTCAATAAACAAAAATGTTGCTACAACTTGACCTTCATAGAGAGAATTACTCTCCCTAGAAAATGTGAGCTGGGATAATCATGCCTACTAGAGATAAATTTTGGTAATTTTAGAATGAAATTTATTCAGTTCATGTCCAATATTAAGTGTTAAGTGAATGAGCACCATGTTTCTTCTTCAGAGCAGGAGCAGATTTGACTATGAAAAGTGTTAGTCTTACAGAACAGCAATACCGTTCTTTTTCATACTTACCTACAGGACCAGGTTCTCCTGGAAGGCCAGGGTTACCAGGAGGACCATTCATACCTTTTGGTCCAGGAAGCCCTGGTGTTCCTAGAATAAAAACCTCAGTTTAAGAATTTAAAAAGTACAGTACTTTGTGAACTATAAATGAAGCTTAAATTTAGAGAATTAGCATTGAAATAATAAAGACCAAAAGTGAATCCAAAACATGTTGATGATTGCTGGATAATTTTAAATTAACTTGATAAGGAGTTGATATAATTATATATTCATAAATAAAAAGATAATTCTAGTGATACTGTAATTGTAATAAAATTTTTAATATTACATTCAACACTTGGCTTTAAATCCAGTATTTGTTGTTGGGTGTGATTTTGTTGCCAGGGTTTTTTTAGGTATAATTAATAAAGTGGCTATGGACATTTTGCATGGCATTTTTGTGGAAATATATGCCTTTATCTTGAGTAAATGGCCAGGAGTGAAATTTCTAGGTCAGACTAAGATTTATTTCATGTTTTATTTTAAAAATAGTGAAAAATGATTTCAGATTTAAAACAGCAATGTATGACACAGCCAGTTGTTCCAGATCTATGCACAATGTATATTGTAATATCAATATATAAAACTATTTTTTTTTAAAAAATCCACAGTTCCCTGGAAGGTTCTGCCAGCACCTGACCAATGTAGATGTGGGTGCTTGGAGCCAACCATCAGACTGAGCTCAGAGACTCCAGTGGGGGAGCTGGCAGAAGGACTGGAGGAGCAGAGGGGCATTGCAACCCCATAGAAAGAACCATGTCAGCTGGCCTGACCACCCAGAGCTCCGAGGGACTAGACCACCAATAAATGAGTGTACATGGAGGGACCCATGGCTCCAGATACATATGTAGCAGAGGATGGCCTTGTCTGACATCAGTGGGAGGGGAGGCCCTTGGTCCTGAAGAGGCTTAATGGCCCAGCATAGGGTGATGCTGGAGAGGTGAGGCAGGAGAGGGTGGGTGGGTGAGAGAGCACCCTTACAGAGGCAAAAGAGGGGGAAGAGGGAGGAAGGGATGGGGATTTGTGGAGGGATAACGTGGAAGTGGGATATCACTTGAGATGTAAAGGAATGAAATGATTAATTATTATTAATAATAATAATAATAATAATAATATAACAATAATAATCTAGAAAAAAGCCACAGTGTTAGCCATGTGATTTTAATGTGTTTATTTTCATAGTGAATGACACTGGTCACCTTTTCCTGTACTGACCAGCCATCAGCATATATTATTTTGTAAAATTTTGGTTCAAAAATTTTCTTTTTTTTCAAAAATTGGATTGTATTTCTTCTTATTGAGTTATAGAAGTTATTTATAGTTGCCAGATTTCAGTCTGTCCCATATGTCAATAGGTTTTAATCTTTATCTTTCCTATTTATTTTTATAATACCTTGCTTTGATAAATAGGGTTTCAAATTTTGCTTAAAATAATCTTTCAATTATTTTCTTTTGAAGTTGTGTTTTGTATTTTAAGAAAACTTCATTGATGGTCAGAGAGATGGCTCAGCCATTTAAAGATCAGTTCACAGCCAAAACACCAAGCAACCTTTATTGGATAGCCTTTACTTTCCATACTGAATTTGTAAAGAAACTTTAGCAGCCCTATTTATAATAGTCAGAAGCTGGAAAGAACCCAGATGTCCCTCAATGGAGGAATGGATACAGAAATTGTGGTATATTTACACAATGGAATACTACTCAGCAATTAGAAACAATGAATTCATGAAATTCTCAGGCAAATGGTTGGATCTGGAAAATATCATCCTAAGTGAGGTAACCCAATCACAAAAGAACACACATAGAATGTAGTCACTGATAAGTGGATATTAGCTCAGAAGCTCTGAATAACCAAGACACAATTCACATATCAAATGACTCCCAAGAAGAAGGAAGGAGAGGTGCCGGATCCTGAAAAGGCTTGATCCAGCATTGTAGGGGAATACCAGGACAGAGAAGTAGGAGGGGGTTGATAGGAGAATGGGTGGAGGGAAGAGGGCTTAGGGAACTTATGGGGGGGAACCGGGAAAGGGAAAATCATTTTGAATGTAAACAAAGAATATAGAAAATAAAAATTATAATAATAAAAAAGAAACTTTATTCAGGTCAGTTTATTGTATAACATGGTTCTTTTTCTATGTTCTCTTACATTAATATGCTTACTAATTTGTATGCAAGTACTATACCACCTTAATCACTACACACCTGGAGATCAGGGAGTGCAATCTTTTTCAATAAAGGTTTTTCTTTTTCAATACTATTTTGCATATTCAGCACCCTTTCCATTTTAGAATTAGTTTTTAAAAATGTTTTCTTTCTCTTTTTTGACTTATTTTATATATATGAATGTTTTGCCTGTATCATACACACACACACACACACACACACACACACACCATATGAGTGTCTGTTGCTCTAGAAAGTCAGAAAAGTTTGTCAAATGGCCTGGAACTATAATAACAGATGGGTATGAGCCAATATGCAGGTGCTAAATATTGACCAGGGTCTGCTTCAAGAGTAATCAGCGCTATTAACCCCTGAGAGAACTCTCTAGCCCCTAGTTTTTTAATTGTTTATGTTATGAACTGGAATCCCTTTGAATTGATGGGCCACTCTTGTGACAACTCAATTTTTAAGCATTTGTATTCCATGAATAGGCTATTGGTATTATTATATGCATATATACAATTATTTTCATTTGTTTAAGTATTTAAATTTTCTTACAGAAAGTGATATTGTTTTCAATGAACAGACAGAACAAACATTTCATTATACATACCCTGAAATACTAGAGGCCATCCAAGATGGTATAAGCATACAAGGGTCTTTTTTACTATCATAATTATAATTTAAAAACCAATCAATTAACATAAAGCTCTCAAAACCATATGAAAGTGAACACTAGCAGTCTGTACTGGGAATGGAGAAAAATTGAAGTACAGCTAGAAGGGCAGTGTATTCATTTTCTATTGTTTTGCAAGGGATTACACCAAAACAATGTAATTAATCATTACTCAGTCTCAGTAGGCAATAGTGCAGGTGCAGCTCAGGCAAGTCTTCTGTTTAGTGATTCATATAGACAAACTAAGGTATCTGTGTGGTTAGGTTCGTAGTTGGAAACTTTGAAGAAAGATAAAAATTACTGGCTAAATTTGCTATCTCGTGATTATAGAACTGAAATTCCCATTTCTTTGGAGGCTTTTTGTTGAAAATCATTCCACTTTTCAGGCTCCTCGCATTTCGACCCTGTGGATCTTTTCCATCTGAATAAGGGAGATCCTGTCTTATATTAAATCTCTTACATTTGATTCTCTCAGATTTGACTTCTGCTATGAAGTGGGGAAAATGCTCTGCTTTTAAAGAGTTTATTTGAGGGGTAGAGAGATGTCTCAGCAGTTAAGAGCCATCGTTGCTCCTGTAGAGGACCGGGGTTTGATTGCTAGCATTCACATGTTGCCTCACAGCCATCCATAACTCCAGCTTCAGAGTATCTGATGACCTTTACTAACTTGAACAGGTACAAGTAACATATTTAGTTCATATAAATACATGCAGGCAAAAAATCACATACAAGAAACAAAACTCTAAAGAATTTACGTTACTATATGAGACACATAGAGAGTGTTTTTGTATATCAAAATGAATTAGTTTGAGAGTTGTCTATTTGCAAAGTCATCCCACATCAGTACCAAGATTAGTCTTTGATTTAACAACAAGGAACTGCACATGTTCATTGGGGGAAGGCATCTTAGAAATCAAAGATATAATTGAATAATAAAGGGACAATAAAAATTCTAATGAACGACAGCTAAGAAATTTTACTGACAATATATTTTAGTAGATGAAAACATTGCATAAAAAATTTCAAAGGAAGTAACTCTAGAACAACCACAGATTAAAAAGAAAGCTCATATACCAGGTCTAGGAGATACAGTCAAGGCTAAGGGCAATGGAAATTCCCCATTGTAATAAAGCACAAATTCTATCAATGTAAGATCAAGTTGATTCTCAGGGAATGAATGACCTCATAGAATAGCCAACATTTTTACAAAGAAATTTGACAGAGTCTGGAATCCATATATATATATATATATAATAACATTCAGTACATGTGATGGTTTGAATGAGCATTGCCTCCAGTTGATGGAAATATTTTCAAATGATTACTTCTAATGTGGCCTTGTAAGTAAAGAAGATGTGTCACTGAGGGTGGGCTTTGGTGCTTAAAATTCCACATCTATCCCAGTTAGCTCTCTGTGCATCATAACTGTGTCTTAAGATATGAGCTCTTAGCTACCGATCTAGCACAGTGCTTGCCTGTTCCCATGCTCTCAACTATGATGGTCATGAACTGTAACCCTCTGCAACTCTCAGACACTATTATAAGTTGCCTTGGTTCTGACATTTTATCACAGCAATAGAAAAGTAGCTAAGACATATGAAGGAATATGAATCTTAAAGAGCAGAGAAGAGCAAATTGAAAAACAAGACTCCTGAATTATAAGAATGTTAAAATAAGAAAAAATCTTTAAAATTGATTTAATAAACATGGTCAAGAACCTACAGCCATAGAAACTGATTTATATAACTCAGGAGAAAAAGTGGGTGTATGTGCTACCCTGAGTTCATTGCCAGCACCAAAAATTAGTAAGAAAAAAAAACTTCAGATAAAAATGTACATGAGTGAAAAAAATGATCAATTTCTGGAGAAATAAGGTAACCCTTAAAAGGAAAAGAATTCTAATTTTCTTTTGTATAGTAACAACAATAAAGAACAAACCTGAAAAAATGAATCAGTAAACATGAAGATAACTAACAGCTATAAAATTAAAATCTAAACAAAAACAAAAACTGGAAAGAAAATAAGGCCAAACCTGGTGAGATAGGACTGGGTAAAAAGGCTACATATCAAGCCTGATAAAGAATGAATGACCTCTGGTTGTCCCTTGATATCTACACACACACACACATACACACACACACACACACAAATAAATGTAAAAAAGCAAAAACCTCCAGAAGAAATGAAACCATTGAATAATCTCTTATAACTGTAAATGGGAAAAATCTGAAAGAACTACATGGAGAGAATATAGATGGAATTTCCTAAAATTCTTCTAAAGTAACAATTTTACAGATCTGGGAATATCAGTAAATAAAAAGAAAATAAATATAATGACAACTCATTACAAGAGAATGGATCAGCTCAATGATAGTGGCTAGAGAGAGAGCTCAGTAGTTAAGATAGCATAATGTTCTTCCAAGGACCACAATTTAGTTCCCACTTATGCATGTAAGTACAGAGACTCCCAATCTTACAACAACCTTCAACACCCTTTAACTCTATTTCTAGAGATCTGATGCCATATCCTGTGCACCTGCATGGATGATCACATATCCTACACACACACACACACACACACACACACACACACACACAGAGAGAGAGAGAGAGAGAGAGAGAGAGAGAGAGAGAGGCAGAGAGAGAGAGAGGGGAGGGAGATGGAGAGGGAGAGGGAGAGACTCATACATTCACCTTTAAAAAAATGGTATAGAAAATGTATCCAGAAAAATCTCAGTGTATAACATACAGGAAAAATTATTTTAAAATACTGACTTATTATTAGGACACATATTTAGATAAAAGATAGTGGAAAAATACTCAGTGAAGGAACAAATGTCAAATATAGACTTCTAGCTGCTAGAAATTTGTAGAAAACAAACAAACAATGTGTGTGTGTGTGTATGTGTGTGTGTATGATACAGGCAAAAGATTCATATATATAAAATAAGTCAAAAAAGAGAAAGAAAACATTTTTAAAAACTAATTCTAAAATGGAAAGGGTGCTGAATATGCAAAATAGTATTGAAAAAGAAAAACCTTTATTGAAAAAGACAATCCTGCCTTAGCATGCAAAAGACCCATGATTCAAACTCTAAAGGCCTCTATGTACACATGATCCTTCCGGTGTCAACAGTTACTTGATGAGAATTTGGAGTAGACTCATTGAACATATTCCCAAGTCACAGTACAATGTACTAAAAGAAAGATCAGGGTATTTTGAAAATGAGATAGTCTTCAACCTCCAGGGGAAAAAATAAACAGAAAAGGAGTTGAAGCTTACACACACACACACACACACACACACACACACACACACACAGTATTTCTACCTTGAATCATTGAATTCACATCTTTCTGATAAATGTGTTGGTCATATACAGTATTGGTGACTCAGTTTAATCAATTATTTGTTAGATTACCACTTTTTATTTATGGTTTATAAAACTGTAAGTCTTTAAATATTTGATAGAAAGCATTAAATTTTATGAGGTCATGAAAAAATTGTGTAGATCTTCTTGAAAAAAAAAATCCACAAGGCCTCTAAAAGACAAAATTAGAAATGAAAAAGGGGATATAAAAACAGAAACAGGAAATTCAAAAAATCATCAGATCCTACTACAAAAGCCTATACTCAACACAACTGGAGAATCTGGAGGAAATGGACAATTTCCTAGACAGATACCAAATACCAAAATTAAATCAGGACCAAATAGATCATCTAAACAGTCCCATAAGCCCTAAAGAAATAGAAGGGGTCATAGAAAGTCTTCCAAAAAAAAAAAAAAAAACCCACAGGACCAGATGGTTTCAGTGCAGAATTCTATCAGACCCTCAAAGAAGACCTAACACCAATACTCTTCAAACTATTCCACAAAATAGAAACAGAAGGAACACTACCCAACTCCTTCTACAAAGCCACAATTATGCTGATACAAAAACCACACAAAGATCCAACAAAGAAAGAGAACTTCAGACCAATTTCCCTTATGAACATCGATGCAAAAATACTCAATAAAATACTTGCCAACCGAATCCAAGAACACATAAAAACGATCATCCATCATGATCAAGTAGGCTTTCTCCCAGAGATGCAGGGATGATTCAATATACGGAAATCCATCAATGCAATCCACTACATAAAGAAACTCAAAGAAAAAACCCACATGGTCATTTCATTGGATGCTGAAAAAGCATTTTATAAAATTCAGCATCTTTTTATGCTTAAAGTCTTGGAAAGAAGGAATTCAAGGCCCATACCTAAACATAGTAAAAGCAATATACAGAAAACCAGTAGCCAACATCAAACTAAATGGAGAGAAACTTGAAGCAATCCCACTAAAATCAGGGACTAGACAGGGCTGCCCCTTTTCTCCTTATCTTTTCAATATTGTACTTGAGGTACTAGCTCGGGCAATTAGACAACATAAGGATGTCAAAGGGATACAAATTGGAAACGAAGAAGTCAAACTATCACTATTTGCAGATGATATGATAGTCTACCTAAGTGACCCAAAAAACTCCACTAGAGAACTCCTACAGCTGATAAACAACTTCAGCAAAGTGGCAGGTTATAAAATCAATTCAAGCAAATCAATAGCCTTCCTATACTCAAAGGATAAGCAGGCTGAGAAAGAAATTAGGGAAATGACACCCTTAACAAAGCCACAAACAGTATAAAGTACCTTGGTGTGACTCTGACCAAACAAGTGAAATATCTGTCTGACAAGAACTTCAAGACTCTGAAAAGAAATGGAAGAAGACCTCAGAAAATGGAAAAATCTCCCATGCCCATGGGTTGGTAGGATTAATATAGTTAAAATGGCCATTTTGCCAAAAGCAATATACAGATTCTATGCAATACCCGTCAAAATCCCAACTCACTTCTTCATAGAGTTAGAAAAAGCAATTCTCAAATTCATCTCGAATAACAAAAAACCCAGGATAGCTAAAACTATTCTCAACAAGAAAAGAAATTCTGGGGGAATCAGTATCCCTGACCTCAAGAAATACTACAGAGCAATAGTGTTAAAAACTGCATCGTATTGGTACAGTGATAGGCAGGCGGTTCAATGGAACAGGATTGAAGATCCAGAAATGAACCCACACACCTATGGCCACTTGATCCTAGACAAAGGGGCTGAAAACATCAAATGGAAAAAAGATAGCCTTTTCAACAAATGGTGCTGGTTCAACTGGAGGTCAGCATGCAGAAGAATGCAAATTGATCCATCCTTGTCTCCTTGTACTAAGGTCAAATCCAAATGGATCAAGGACCTCCACATAAAGCCAGACACTCTGAAGCTAATAGAAAAGAAACTGGGGAAGACCCTTGAGGACATCGGTACAGGGGGAAAGTTCCTGAACAGAAAACCGATAGCATATGCTCTAAGATCAAGAATTGACAAATGGGACCTCATAAAATTACAAATTTCTGTAAGGCAAAGGACACCATCAAAAGGACAAATCGACAACAAACAAATTGGGTTCACCAACCCTACATCAGATAGAGGGCTAATATCCAATATATACAAAGAACTCAAGAAGTTAGACCCCAGAAAGCCAAATAACCCTATTAAAAATGGGGTACAGAGGTAAACAAACAATTTTCACCCGAAGAACTTCGGATGGCTGAGAAGCATCTTTTTTTTTTTAATTATTCGATATAATTTATTTACATTTCAAATGATTTCCCCTCTTCTAGCCCCCCCACTCCCCGAAAGTCCCGCAAGCCCCCTTCTCTTCCCCTGTCCTCCCACCCACCCCTTCCCACTTCCCCGTTCTGGTTTTGCTGAATACTGTTTCACTGAGTCTTTCCAGAACCAGGGGCCACTCCTCCTTTCTTCTTGTACCTCATTTGATGTGTGGATTATGTTTTGGGTATTCCAGTTTTCTAGGTTAATATCCACTTATTAGTGAGTGCATACCATGATTCACCTTTTGAATCTGGGTTACCTCACTTAGTATGATATTCTCTAGCTCCATCCATTTGCCTAAGAATTTCATGAATTCATTGTTTCTAATGGCTGAATAGTACTCCATTGTGTAGATATACCACATTTTTTGCATCCACTCTTCTGTTGAGGGATACCTGGGTTCTTTCCAGCATCTGGCAATTACAAATAGGGCTGCTATGAACATAGTAGAACATGTATCCTTATTACATGGTGGGGAGTCTTCTGGGTATATGCCCAGGAGTGGTATAGCAGGATCTTCTGGAAGTAAGGTGCCCAGTTTTCAGAGGAACCGCCAGACTGATTTCCAGAGTGGTTGTACCAATTTGCAACCCCACCAGCAGTGGAGGAGTGTTCCTCTTTCTCCACACCCTCTCCAACACCTGCTGTCTCCTGAATTTTTAATCTTAGCCATTCTGACTGGTGTAAGATGAAATCTTAGGGTTGTTTTGATTTGCATTTCCCTAATGACTAATGAAGTTGAGCATTTTTTAAGATGCTTCTCCGCCATCCGAAGTTCTTCAGGTGAGAATTCTTTGTTTAACTCTGTACCCCATTTTTTAATAGGGTTGTTTGGTTTTCTGGAGTCTAACTTCTTGAGTTCTTTATATATATTGGATATTAGCCCTCTATCTGATGTAGGATTGGTGAAGATCTTTTCCCAATTTGTTGGTTGCCGATTTGTCCTCTTGATGGTGTCCTTTGCCTTACAGAAACTTTGAGAAGCATCTTAAAAAATGCTCAACTTCATTAGTCATTAGGGAAATGCAAATCAAAACAACCCTGAGATTTCACCTTACACCAGTCAGAATGGCTAAGATTAAAAACTCAGGAGACAGCAGGTGTTGGTGAAGATGTGGAGAAAGAGGAACACTCCTCCACTGCTGGCAGGGTTACAAATTGGTAAAACCACTCTGGAAATCAGTCTGGCGGTTCCTCAGAAAACTGGGCACGTCACTTCCAGAGGATCCTGCTATACAACTCCTGGGCACATACCCAGAGGATTCCCCACCATGTAATAAGGGTACGTGCTCCACTATGTTCATAGCAGCCCTATTTATAGTAGCCAGAAGCTGGAAAGACCCAGGTATCCCTCAACGGAAGAATGGATGCAAAAAATGTGGTATATATACACAATGGAGTACTATTCAGCCATTAGAAACAATGAATTCATGAAATTCTTAGACAAATGGATGGAGCTAGAGAACATCATACTAAGTGAGGTAACCCAGTCTCAAAAGATCAATCATGGTATGCACTCACTAATAAGTGGATATTAACCTAGAAAACTGGAATACCCAAAACATAATCTACACATCAAATGATGTACAAGAAGAACGGAGGAGTGGCCTGGTTCTGGAAAGACTCAGTGTAACAGTATAGGGCAAAACCAGAACAGGGAAGTGGGAAGGGGTGGATGGGAGAACAGGGGAAAGGAAGAGGGCTTATGGGTCTTTTGGGGAGTTGGGGGCCAGAAAAGGGGAAATCATTTGAAATGTAAATTAAAAAAATATATCAAATAAAAAATATTAAAAAAACAAAAAACCTGTAAGTCTTTAAATATTTGATATGAAGCATTAAATTTTGTCAGTTCATGAAAAAAATGTGTATATCTTCTTGAAAAAAACCCACAAGGCCTCTAAAAGACCCATTTTAGAGTTTGCAAATAACAGGCACTAAATTTATTTATAGACAAGAATACTCGTGTACTTTTCTCTGTGTGTGTTATACTTTCATTAAAAGGTTAAGAGAAAAATAACCAGGTGTGGCAGTCTCTGGATGGCCTTTCCTTCAGTCTCTGTTCCACACTTTGTCTCGGTATTTGGTCCCATGATTTTGTTCCCACTTCTAAGAAGTACGAAGAACTCATACTTTGGTCTTCCAGCTTCTTGAGCTTCATGTGGTCTATGTATTGTATCTTGGGTATTCCGAGATTTTAGGCTAATATCCAAGTATCAGCGAGTGCATACCATGTGTGTTCTTTTGTGACTGAGTTACCTCACTCAGGATATTTTCTAGTTCCATCCATTTGCCTAAGAATTTCATGAATTCATTGGGTTTTTTGGTGGGTTTTTGTTTGTCTGTTTGTTTTCTACAGATTACAAATCTGTTCCAAAATATACTTACATTAAATAAAATATGCATTTCAGTAAGATCTAAAGTGAATGATTATGCATTCTGGGAAGCTTCACATCTAGGTAGGGTAAACATTCGTGGAAGAAGCTAAGAGAATGTACATCCAATCACAGTTTATAGCGGGTTTCTTATTGCCAATCTGCCAATTCATTGCTTTTAATCACTGAGTAGTACTCCATTGTGTAAATGTACCACATATTCTGTATTATTCCTCTGTTGAAGTACATATGGGTTCTTTCCAGCTTCTGCCTATTATAAATAAGGCTGCTATGAACATAGCGAGCATGTGTCCTTGTTATATGTTGGATCATGTCTCCATCCCATATACAGATACTAAACCCATGCACTACTGCAGATGCCAAGAAATGCTGACAGGAGTCTGATATAGCTGTATCCTGAGAAACTCTTCCAGTACCTGACAAAGACAGAGACGGATGCCTGCAGCCAACCATTGGCCAGAGCACAGGGTCCCCAATGGAGGAGTTAGAGAATGGACTGAAGGAGTTGAAGGGATTTGCAACCCCATATGAAGAACAATAATATGAACCAACCAGAGCTCCCAGGGACTAAATTACCAACCAAAGAGTACACATGGAGAGACCCATGGCTCCAGACACATATGTAGCAGAGGATGGCCTTGTCAGACATCAGTGGGAGGAGAGGCCCTTGATCCTGAGAAGTCTCCATGCCCCAGTGTAGAGCAATGACAGGATGGGGAGGGGGAGGGAGTAGGCAGGTGGGAAGGGAGAATGGGATAGGGGGTTCTGGGATAGGGGGGTTCTGTAGGGGAAACTTCAAAAGGGTATAACATTTGAATTATAAATAAACAAAATATCTAATAAAAAAGAAAATAAACAGCACTTTACTCAGAGAGAGAGAGAGAGAGAGAGAGAGAGAGAGAGAGAGAGAGAGAGAGAACCAAAGACCTATCAGTGCCACTGTGAAATTTGGAAGCCAAACTAAAAATTACAAAGAAGCATGAAACAACAGATCCAGCAATCTAGGTCAGGCTGTCTACTGGACTACAGTGCTAAGTCTCTTTGCTTGAATGATTCAGTTCCTGCCATCTGAATGAACACTGCAATTATTCTACCAACAGCTACCAGCTGTGTGCCTGTGGACAATGTTCTAAGAGAATCAGCAGCAGGCAAGAGCCTGACAGAGTACATTATCACCTGCAAAACTAGTAAAGGCCCCCACCAAACAAGTGTCTCTGCCCAGAAGATATTTTCCTGCTGAGTCATTCTCTCGTTCTCATTTCATACAGAAAGGCCTGTGGGCAAAGAAATGTTAACATTCTACCTTGAGGTTATGCTGCTAGCCAGTACACAATGCAAGTCTGCCAAGTAAGAGGTTACTTCCAATACAAATTAGAGTGAAAAAGAAGGGAAAGGGGAAATGAAGACCTACCTGGGAACCCAGGCAGGCCCGGTTGACCTTTTGCTCCAGGGTTTCCTGGTAATCCAGGAAGACCAGTCTCTCCCACAGATCCTTTGATACCTGGGTTTCCTGGATATCCAGGCAGGCCAGGTTCACCCTGAAAATATGAAGAAAGATAAAATTAAAGTCTTTTCATGACATTGATTGTATAACACTGGAATATTATTTATAAGGCTTTTACTATATGCTACAAAGTTTACCAAGTACTTTATACAAATTGTTTCCCTTAATCATTACAGCAGTTGGGTGACATACATTTGTCACCTCTATTGATAAATGAGAAGGCCAAATCTCAGAGTAGTCAAGAGCCTGAAGTGTTTAGTAAGGAGCAGAATTAAGATTTGTACTGAAGTCTATCAGATTCCAGAGCTTATGCTATTCCTGTGCTATGTGGCTATATCAATCTCACTAATCCTATCAATCCTATTAGGAAAATAGTATTGCCATCTCAATGTTATAGTGATGTTGTTAGCAAGCAGTAGAATTTGAATTTTGACTTTAGAACTTGTAGTGTTCATCAAAATATTCTTTAATGCATTGCATTTCTTAAGCTAGTAGCTATACTAGGTTCTAGTGAAAAGGCTGGGTTTTATCTTACCATGAACAATCTACCAATTCTTCAGTGGATATCTAATAATCCATATCTTTCATGAAATCATTCTTAACAAGCAGTCTATGTGGATCATGGGTGGCATGTAGCCAAAAATAGCTATGAACGTGGCTCAACATAAAATAAAAGAAAGACATAAACATTATGAAACCTTTGCAATTTTTGGTAATTTCATTATAGTTCTTGACCATGAACTTTATAGCTATAATGTCAAAGGAGTAAACACACATGTTGATAACTATATTCTAATTCCTCCATGACTATGACAGTTTAACATATGTAAATTATTGGCTCAATTATTTTCAAAATATCTTTGTGGCCACAGGCAATGTACATATTGATATCTTTCCTCAATGAATATTTACATTGTATTTCTTTCAACAAAGTCTTAGAAGAATCCCTACCCACATTAACAGTTTCAAAAGTTTTCCTTAATACTGATGAAAACAGTACGTCAGTACCCAGTGCTCTGCTCATGAGGATCATAGCCTCTTCAACAGCACAGTAGTATTCAACACCATCCTCAAAATGCCTCCTTCTTATATTTGCTTGGGTGAATAAGATTTGCCATTTGAAACATTTGTATTTCTATATTATGGTAATACTTTTTTTAATTAGTGACCCATTTCCTTACTTTTTTCTTAACAAGAATGTTAGGCTGAGTATGTATGTATTTTTTTCTGAACCTTTATAAATCAATCACATAGCACATTTTGGGGGCATAAAATTGGTATCTAATAACAACTTCGCTGGAATTGGTTTCACATTAGATGCTTATGTAGATAACCTAAGTGCTATATTATAGAGCTTCATCCTATCCTGGCCTTAACTATTTATGAATGAATTAAATTTATATAACAAAATAAAACATAAAAAGCAATTCTAATATTCAGTTAGGGGCAAACCTGGAAGGTACCCAACCCACTTATATTTATGATAAGTAAACTATGTTGAATTCTACAAATGATACCAGTCTCTAAACTGTATTACCTGTGTCTCTTAACACAAATTTTATTACCCTCCTGGCAATTTTAAATACTTCATAAAGATTTCTGAAATGAATTAAATTTATTAGCTTAAGCTTTATCTAATATTTACCAGGGAAACTGTGGGTTTCAGAAAAGATAAGCTTTAAGGAATAAGAAGAAGAGGATTCAGAAAATGAAAAGATCAGACTAGGAATCTCCATAGGAAAAATAAACAAAATTCAAGTCAATTTGTGCTTTAAGCAAAGCTAAAAGTGACTTGAATACAGTGAAGCTGCAAATTTTTTGCATTCATTCTGCACTCAAATTTGATATGATTTTTTTCTAAGGTCCCTATGGTGTTTCACATATAGTTTGTGCAGAATAGGAACTCAATTTAGTATCTTTTCTCTTGCAAAAGTTCAAACTGGCAAGCTAAGTATGTTGGCCAAAGTCAATCTTTACTATATGGTAACAATATTAGCATCTTATCTTCCATGCTACAATCTATGTCCTTAAAATATAGCAATAGCTTATCCTATTTTATAGATAATATCAAAGATAATAGGAAAAACAATCTTTGCTTTTTTGCCTGGAATGTTAAAATTGAAGAAGCAACACTAGTAGGAAAAACAAAAACAATAAATGGAAAAATTTTGATTGGATAGGGCAAAACACATACTCTTCTAAGTGGTAGCCCTCAGTTGGAAGTTGAAGTTCATATCTGGTGATGCATTTTTATTGCTCTCATCACACACATAGATGATGAATACTACTACAAAAAATGTTCTACCTTAGACCAAGAAAGTTCATGAAAGATTTTTCAAGCAGGGCTTCTATACTATCCAGCAGGCCTGCTCTTAGCTATGTACACAAAGAAAATAAAATACCTTCACTCCTATGCTTACCACAGCTCTATTCAAAATAGCTAGAATGTGTGTCCACCAACAGACAAATGGATAAAGGAAATGCTGTGCACTAAACTAAAGTAAGCTCTAAAACAGCATGTCACTATGACAACATCGATGGATCCAGGGGATGTTATGTTCATTGAAATCAATCAGAGAAAGATAAGCTACAAGTAAAATTCTGGCTACCAGACATTATGGAAAATAAAACAGAAGAGGCAAGCAGAGTGTTTGGGCAACAAGTATGCAGTTAGCGCCAGATAGATGAAATAAATTTACGTTTCATACCACCGCAAGATGAATATAATGAATAGATCTCCATGTTTCTGAAGCATAGTTTAAAATAACCAGGAATTTAACACTGTTTTCTGGACACAGCAGGATAGCTGTCCACATGATCATTAGCAGTTGTGTCAGCATGTGCAAGACTTGTGCAAAATAGAGCCAGACAAAATTCCCAGCATGGAGTGTATTTTCATTGGGTGAGGTGTGGACATGAAGTCCCACTGCTTGCAAAGGTGCTAGTGGCAGTTCATGGATGGTGGGAAAGGAAGAGACAGATTTTATCAATAATGCAGTCCCTGAGATGCTACCCATGCCCTATCAAGTATATGGCACTTCACCCATGCACAAATAAGCTCACTTTTTTTCTATATTCTTTTGTTTTCTTTTTTTATTCTATATAATTTTTTATTTACATTTCAAATGATTACCCCTTTTCTAGCCCCCCACTCCCCGAAAGTCCCGTAAGCCCCTTCTCTTCCCCTGTCCTCCCACCCACCCCTTCCCACTTCCCCGTTCTGGTTTTGCCGAATACTGCTTCACTGAGTATAAGCTCACTTTTTAATGTACAAGGACTTGGTAGGAAATAATGGGAAGAAACAGTAAAGCTGATTTGATTAAAAATGCATACATTTTTGCATTTGGTGCCATTTGCGCCAGGGAGCCAAGAAACTCCACAGCCTTCTGTGCATAGCTGGCCAGGAAAAAGAAATCTCCCAGCAGCACTTTCACTTCTGAGCTCAGGGTGAGAACTCCAACTTCTCTCTGGAGTGGAACCACTAGGAGCACACAGGGTCTAAGATCAGTGGAGCAGCTGGGACTGGAAGTCTTCCCATTGACATTTGCACCAGGGAGCCAGGAAACTCCACAGCCTTCTGTCCATAGCCCACCAGGAGAGAGTGATCTCCGAGGAGTGCTTTCACTTTTGAGCTCAGAGGAGTAAGGACACACATGCTTACAGGCCCACAGGAGGAATAAACTCCAGCCAGAGACAAGAATAGCAACTATCACCAGATGGCAAAAGGCAAGCACAAGAACCCTACCAACAAAAACCAAGGCCACATGGCAACATCAGAACCCAGTTCTCCCACCACAGCAAGTCCTGGATACCCCAACAAACCAGAAAAGCAAGAGTTGGATTTAAAATTGTATCACATGATGCTGATAGAGGGCTTCAAGAAAGACTTAAATAACTCCCTTAAAGAAATACAGGAGAACATCAGTCAACAGGTAAAAGCCTTTAAAGACGAAACACAAAAATCCCTTAAAGAAATACAGGAGATCATGGGTCAACAGGCAGAAGTCCTTAAAGAAGAAACACAAAACAATCCCTCAAAGAATTACAGGAAAACACAAACAATCAAGTGAAGGAACTGAACAAAAAGCCATCCAGGATCTAAAAGTGGAAGTAGAGACAATAAAGAAATGACAAAGTGAGACATCTCTGGAGAGAGAAAACCTTGGAAAGAATTCAGGAGTCATAGATGCAAGCATCAACAACAGAATACAAGAAATAGAAGAAAGAACCTCAGGTGCTGAAGATACCATAGAAAACATTGACTCAACAGCCAAAGAAAATGCAAAATGCATAAAGCTTGTAACCCAAAATATCCAGGAAATACAGGACACAACAAGAAGACGAAACCTAAGGATTATAGGCATAGATGAGAGTGAAGATTTACATCTTAAAGGGCCAGCAAATATCTTCAATAAAATTATGGAAGAAAACTTTCCTAACCTAGAGAAAGAGATGCCCATGAACATACAAGAAGCCTTCAGAACTCCAAACAGACTGGACCAGAACAGAAAGTCCTCCCGGCACATAATAATCAAAACACGAAATTCAGTAAACAAAGAAAGAATATTAAAAGCAGTAAGGGAAAAAGGACAAGTAACTTATATGATCCATTCTTATCTCCTTGTACTAAGCTCAACTCCAAGTGGATCAAGGACCTCCACATAAAGCCAGACACAGTGAAACTAATAGAAAAGAAACTGGCAAAGACCCTTGAGGACATCGGTACAGGGGAAAAGTTCCTGAACAGAACACCAATAGCTTATGCTCTACGATCAAGAATTGACAAATGGGGCCTCATAAAATTACAAAGTTTCTGTAAGGCAAAGGACACCATCAAAAGGGCAAATCGGCAACAAACAAATTGGGAAAAGATCTTTACCAGCCCTACATCAGATAGAGGGCTAATATCCAATATATACAAAGAACTCAAGAAGTTAGACCCCAGAAAACCTAATAACCCTATTAAAAATGGGGTACAGAGCTAAACAAAGAATGAAGTTCTTCTCAATTCACCTGAAGAATTTCAGATGGCTGAGAAGCACCTTAAAAAATGTTCAACATCATTAGTCATCAGGGAAATGCAAATCAAAACAACCCTGAGATTTCACCTCACACCATTCACAATGGCTAAGATTAAAAATTCAGGAGACAGCGGGTGTTGGTGAGGATGTGGAGAAAGAGGAACACTCCTCCACTGCTGGTGGGGTTGCAAGCTGGTACAACCATTCTGGAAATCTGTCTGTGGTTCCTCAGAAAACTGGGCAGAACACTTCCAGAGGACCCTGCTATACCATTCCTGGGCTTATACCCAGAGGATTCCCCATACATACCCAGTATGTAATAAGGACACATACTCAACTATGTTCATAGCAGCCCTATTTATAATAGTCAGAAGCTGGAAAGAACCCAGATGTCCCTCAAAGGTGGAATGGATACAAAAAATGTGGTATATATATATATATGTATATACATATACATATATATATATATACATACATACAATGGATTACTATTCAGCCATTAGAAACAATGAATTCATGAAATTGTTAGACAAATGGATGGAGCTGGAGAACATCATCCTAGGTGAGGTAACCCAGACTCAAAAGATGACTCATGGTATGCACTCACTGATATGTGGATATTAGCCTAGAAACTTGGAACACCCAGGACATAATTAATCCACATATCAAATGATGTCCAAGAAGAAGGAAGGAGTGGCCCCTGGTTCTGGAAACAGGACAGGGAAGTGGGAAGGGGTGGATGGGGGAACAGGGGGAGGGAAGAGGTCTTATGGGACTTTTCAATTAATTTGGCAATGTTTTACATGTCTGCCACTTTAGTCTTTAATTTTCCATGAAAATTGTCAATTTTAATGTGTTTATCTGAAATATTTTCCATGTAAATCTTTAATTTTATCATAAAGTGTTTTTAACATCCCCTTTCAATAAAAATAAATAAAATATAATTATATTAAATAATTATATGTATAATATAAAAATGCATACATGAAATTCTTAAACAATAAAAAATTTAAGGGAATGTCTCTACCCAATGTACATACAAACCAAAACATTATGTTTTATTATTTATTCTCTTATAAATACATATAAATAGAATGTATCAACCACAATGTGAAACAAAATCCAACCAAAATCAGTTGATAAAGATTATTTAAATTAACTTTAGGTGCAAAAATTTGTATATATTAAATTTATACATATTTTCTGAATACAAGCATGTAATTGTGATATAATCTAAACAGAGTTACTGCCAATATTCTCCTTTTCATTCCCTCTCTTGTCTGTGTGTGAGCATGAGTATATGTGTGTGTGTATGTGTGTGTATGAGAGAGTATGTATGTGTGAGCATGAGTGAGTACCTGAGTGTTTTTGTGTGTTTGTGTGTGTGTGCATTTTGTAATAACAATGTTTAAAAGAGCTGAGTGTAGTGATGCGTACCTATAATCCCAGTAGTGGGAAAGCTAAGGTGTATTAGAAAATAGAATTTAAGACCGGCCTGGGCTACATAGTAAATTCTAGACCAATCTCAACTACAAAGTGGGAGTGCATATCAAAAACATACTAAAATCAAAACAAACCAACAAAACAAACAAAATCAACATAGTACATATATAAAATTAACCTGAACATTTTAAGATGAGTAATATTATTAACCATATGTACTGTATTTTACCAGAGATTGCTGGACCTTACTCATCTTGCTTAAATGAAGTTTTGAATAACACTGATATTTTAACAAAATAAGTTTGACAGAGTATAAAATGTGTGCTTCAGGTTTTCTATGTATTTAGCTCTTCCAACTAAGGGAATATTACATCAATAGGGAAAACTGATAAATCATACTGCAAGGCTGCTTGGCCAGATCAAATATTACTACCACAGACGATTTAATACATGTACATGAAAGATGATGAAGATAGAGAAAACACGGCACTGTATTTAAGATGATGTTTTCAATATTATCATTCATTATTCAAGAAAAGATTATTTGTTGAGAAAAGGGAAGGAACAACACATCCTTTGCTCAGAACATGCCTTGTCATTCTGGAGTTTGTTTACTGAAGAATTGAAAATGAGCACAGTTAAAGGAAAGCTGCAACTTCTCAGATGCGTGATCAGAATAGGATTACCTTTGGGCCAGGAAGACCTGGAAGACCAATGCCTGAAACTCCAGGTTCTCCTTTACTTCCTTTCTGGCCAGGTAATCCTGGAGAGCCAGGTTGTCCAGGAACTCCAGGAGGTCCAGGGGGCCCATCTACACCTTGAGGGCCTGTCGAAAATATGCAACATATAATATTTAATAAAGAAATTTTGATGAAAGAAAAAAAGCTAGAGAATACATGTGTTTGTGAATTCTAACTTTCTAATTTTTTAAAATTCTGTTCTTTATTACTCACTTTAAATATTTTGTAGTGATATATATATATATATACATATATATATATATATACATACATATTTGTATACACACACACACACACACACACACACACATATATATGTGTGTCTTACTCTGGTTCTATCAATGCTCAGGGCTCATATATACTATCACTTAATTACATACCCAGACCTTACTTAGACTTAACATATTTTCTGATAAAAAGAAGTGGGGGATAAAAAGGAGGTTGGGTCAAACATCAATTGGCAGACTGCTTGCCTTGTATGAATAAAGCTGTCAGTTCCATCTTTCATGCATTATAAACATGGCAGGGTGTAAAGCATTTATAATCCCAGTAGTTTGTGGATAGAGACAGGAGGACTAGTTATGTAGCAAGTTCAATGATAGTCTGTGCTACATGAGACCCTGTCTCAAAGGAGTGGAGATTGGTGAATATTAATAGGACTAAATGACTGTAACGTTTTCATCCCTCACCAGGAAAACCCATGTCACCAATGTTTCCTTTTGGTCCAGGAGGTCCTATAAGTCCTGGTGGACCAGGGAGACCAGGGTTACCCTTGGGACCTAGAAAAGTAATGTTGATAAAATTAAAGCAAAGAAGTAGAACCATGACATATGAATAAGTAATTTCATTGCATTAAAATCTACAGACATGTTAGTGCAAAATGGGAGATGAGTCCCTCCAAAGTCTCTTTAGTATCATACTGTAATATAATTATGCAAATACAGATCTTTAAATTCAACCTCATAAAAATAAAGGCAATTTTGTTGCGCACCTTGGTTCTTCTCCTAAACTAATTCCATGCATTTGATGTTCTTTTGGTTGCACATGTATAACTACCCACTTTCTGTTCCTACAGATAAATCCAATATAAGAATGTTTAATTAAACTTCAGCAGTAGGTTTGTGTCATGACAGAGACCCACTATGATAGGCCAGAGAGGGAGAGAGATAAGGTCTCCTAGGTTGATGGAGAGATGCTAGATTGACCTGGATGTGTTTGAGGATTCTACTGTGAACATCACAAGTGCTTCAGTTGAGCTGTGTGATGTCACCTACATGTTTACCACTGCTACCATCAATGTATTTTTCTTTTTTCTTCCACAGTGACTCCCAACTTTAAGCAGAGAATGCAGAAAATGTTGAGAAGAAACCAGGAGTGAATCCATCTTTCTGACTCTTTCAAGATAATGAATAAGATTGCAAATAGTTGGTCTTCAGGGCTCTTCTAAGAGGATAAAAACCAGCTGTTTTTTTTTTTTTTTTGGCATTGAACTAAAATAAAACAGCTGAAAGTTTTATGAGAATTAAGATAAGAATGCAGATAAAAACCCTGTTCACTACAACAGCATTTGGGCTATAACAGACAACAAGGAAGACTGAGAAACTTTCATTCTTGAATGTTTTAAAAATTAAAATTGCAATCATCTGTTTCACATTGCAGAATAATGGATTTGTCTGATGTCAGAACAGGTAAATTATTCAAGCTTCTACCGGATAATTGTATTTCTATGTTGGAGTGTTTGTAGTAAAATAGAGTACCTTACTTGAATCAGACTTCTAAATATATTATGTTGTGAGCAAAATACGAATCTGAGTAAGCAAAATAAAACATCCTATATATCTTATCTGTTAAAACTTGGGGCAACTGTCAACAATTTTGTCAAGCATATCTGCACTTAGCATGAAGAGATCCAAATCGTCACTAAACTGTAAAAAGACACAAATACTTCCTTGGAATCTCTGTCAGTCATCTAAGTGCCACAGTGGTGTATTTTACATACCTGGGAGTCCTGGTGATCCTGGTTGTCCACTCAGTCCAGGTTGCCCTGGGTCTCCAGGTAATCCTTGGTAGCCTTTTGGTCCTGAAAGTCCAGGAATACCTTCCAAAGATAAGCACAAAAATCAAGGTAGGCTGATTCTTACCAATAAATTAAATTATTTTGTCCAAAAGCTGCTTAACTGTATATAAGTGAAATGGAGAAACTGGTGTTCTCTCTGTGTGTCTATCTCTGTGTCTCTCTGTCTCTCTCTTTGTGTGTGTGTGTCTGTTTACATGTGTATATATGAGTATTGTATGTGTGCCCATGTGTGTGTATGTGTGTCCATATATGTATGTGTTTGTGTATGTGTATATATGTATGTGTTGCGAGATTATGGTTAAATGCATTTTAACCATTTCCCTAATTCTGTGCTCTGGCACAAGTACTTTTTCTGACAGCCCAATTGATTTCCCAAAACAAGAAGATGAAGTTCAGTTTCATTTGCTAAGACAAATGAAAATGAAAAGACCACCAAAAAGATGCTACAGACAACAACGCCAAGATGATGTCTAGGGAAGATAAAATGTAACAGATAGAAACCATCCCTGACATAGCACTCAGGAGGGTAAGGATGCTCCCCAGGGTGTCTGCCATGTTTTGGGAATAATTTAGCAAACATTCTTAGAATTGGCAGTGGTAGCTGTAGCATCTTTGCCTTTCACTTGATACAGATATGGATCATGAATTATTAAGGTGCCCTGGGGAGGGATGGGATGAGAACTAGCCTATCATCAGATTTGATTCCCAGCACTTCAAAGTAACAAAATAATGTTCAATGCTTGGCCCTACTTACCTGTATCAACAATAACAGTGGCCAAATTGGTGATAATTTGATCTACTGTGAACTATTAGTTTCCCAGTTTTTTTGCGGTTGCCCACCAGAAATTCAGATCAGCTAAATAGGGTCAACTTTCTCTTTGTTCCTGTCTCAAAGTCTTTTATTGTTATTAACTCTACAGTGGAAGTCAAGCATATTTTACTGTCCTATAATTTGCAAAGCCTTATTAACAGATAAAAGATAACAACAATAATGCCAGGAACTGATAAAACTGCTCAGTGGATAAGGGAACATGCCACCGAGCCTGAAGACCTGAGTCCAACCTTTGTAGCCCACATAGTGGAGTGGGAGAGGTATAAGTTGTCCTCTGTAATTCCCATGAGTATTATAGCATATACATATGTATACATATCAATCAATCAACCAATAAATCAATCATTTAGTCAATCAGAATCTGGTTTTTAAAAGAAGAGGTAACTAAGAAAGCTATTTCATTTTTCTTATCCTAAATTTTACCTCTTTTGGTACTTTTAGAAAAACTTTAACATACAAAATCATTTTAAGGAAAATAGCTGGGCAGTGTTGACGCTTGCATTTAATCCCAGCACTTGGGAGGCAGAGGCAGGCAGATTTCTGAGTTCGAGGCCAGCCTGATCTATAGAGTGAGTTCCAGGACAGCCAGGGCTGCACAGAGAAACTCTGTCTTGCAAAACAAAACAAAACAAAATTTAAGGAAATTTTCCATTAAATCATGCTCAATGAAAAACTCATAACATTTATTTACACAGGTGCACACACACACACACACACATTTACAACTGACAACAATAATAGAACACAAAAAGTTGAACGTACATTTTCATAAAGTATGTTTCTTTTCTATAGGTGCCATACACACACACACACACACACACACACACACACACACACACACACATATATATATAACGTTGGGTTTTGATAAACCATGTAAAACTTCCATGAAAAGAAACCAATATGTTTATAATTTAAAACTTATTGTATACAGCATAATACTATTCACCATCATTTGGTTTTGGTTTCTAGGCAAAAAAAAAAAAATAATTAAAAAGAACCACCACATATCCTAAATACTAAATATGCTGTTCTCAAATTATCGTGTCTATAGATCATTTTCTCTTGCTTCTGGAGTAATTCTGGAAACCTGAAGGTAATTATTTAAGTCTATATTATTTATGAATGCATTTACTTATGTATGTATTTATGTATGTGTGTATATACATGCTCATAGGCTTGTTGGCACATGTGTCTTTGCAAGTGCACATGGAGGCCCAAAGTTGAGCTTGGATGTCTTCATAGAATGGTCACACTTTAGATTGTTGAGGATGGGTCTTTCACTGAACTCAAAAAACTCCTAGAGTTTGCTCACCCATCTCTGCCTCAAAAGTGTTAAGATTACAGGTTCTGGTGTTGCTTTTTTGTGGTTTCTGGGGATCCAATCTCCAGTTTCATGGTTGTATAACAAACAGTTAACTGAGCCAGCTTCCCAGCTCCCCAAATCTGCTTTAAATACCCCATAGCTCATGACAGGTAAATGACAAAGAAAATATTCAAGCAAAAAGGTAATCAATGAAACATCATGAAAATATTCACTACCAAAATGTTCTATATATAATTGATTTGTTCAACACAGTAACTCCAAGTTACTTCTCTTGTACTTAAAAATAAAATGTCAGGAGCAAGGGAAGATGGCTCAGTAGGTAAAGGTGCTTTGTGAAAAGCTCAAGTCCTGAGTTCAGTCCCTGGAATTCACAATGTGGATGAAGAGAACCAACTTCTAAAAGTTGTTCTTTGACTTCTACATGTACAAACACACACATACATACACATACATATACACACAACATATATAAATACATATATACATGAATAAATCTGTGTAAAATCAAACTTCAGGAACTGGGTGTATAGTACTGTGAAAGAGCATTTGCTAGTATACATATGACTATGTTTGTTCACCTGTAGGACAACTAACAAAAATCCTAAAAAAATTAAGCCTAAGATATGCAAAAAGATATTTGTGACTATTTGCATTCACTTACCTGGTAAGCCAGGCTCACCCTTTTCTCCTTTTGATCCCAGAAAATCTGGATGCAGTGGTCCAGGCGGACCTGGAAGGCCAGGCTCTCCCTTACCACCCTTTTCTCCTGCAGGGCCAGGGAGACCTGGCTGTCCTTGCATGCCATCATCACCTACAATCAACAAAGCACACCAAGTTCGTTCATCCATAATCAATGCATGTAAAATTATCACATGTCTCATAACGTACGTAAACTAAGCACTCAGAACATGTATTTAACTGAATGTCTGCCAATAAAACTACTTGTGTACATGTTGATAAATGTGGGTGAGACACTCTCTCCTTTCTGGACTGTGGTTATAGACTCACAATCAGGAAAATCTGAATTTCAGTTCTCAAATTATGGGCTAAGCATTTACAATATTCCAGATATACAAGCTATGTATGTCATCAAACTGAAAAGAAAACATTTCCAGCTTCTGGTTATTACAAATAAGACTGCTATGAACATGGGCCTCAAGTGGAGGGACAGGATTATTAACCCACAGCCAATATTTCTGACAGTGAATTGTTCCTGTCTAAAAAGAACTGCAGGGACAAAATGGAGAAGACACTGAAGATAGATGCCTAGCATGGCTGTCCTCTGAGAGGCCCTATCAGCATTTGACTGAAACAAATGCAGATACTCACACCCAACCATTGGACTGAAGTAGGGGACCCCTATGGTTGAATTATGGGAAGGATTGGAGAAGCTGAAGGCGAGAGTGACCCCATAGGAAGACCAGCAGTCTCAACTAACTCAGACTCCAGGGAGCTCCCAGAGACTTAACCACCAACCAGGAGCATACACTGGCTACAGTAAGGCCCCATATATAGCAAAGAACTGCCTGGTCTGGTCTCAGTGGGAGAAGATGCACCTAATCCTTCAGAGACTTGAAGCCCCAGGGAAAGATGATGCCTGGTGTGGGGAGTACCCTCTTTGGGGAAAAAGGGGGGAAGAATGGGATGAGGAACTGTGGAAGGGAGGACCTGGAGGGGAGACAATGACTGGAATATAAATGAAATAATTTTAAAAAAGAATGTTTACATGATATTTTCAAAAGTAAAGTCAACAAACTGTAAGCATTTTTATTATTATTAATGTCTGAATTAAGAAAAATAAAAATATATTCTTAAATCTTTTATCTTTTAAATTTATTAATGAAGTTTAATATGAAATTGTTAAAATTTCATAAAAAATATAAAAGAAGTCACTTTTATTGAATATAATCTTCATTTACATTTCGAATGCTAAAATCTTTCCTGGTTTCCCCCTCCCCGAAAACCCCCAACCCCTCCTCCCATCTCCTGCTTCCAAGTATATGCCCCTCCACCTGACCCACTCCCACCTCCCCCCGCTCAATTTTCCTTTGTTGGGTAATCTATTGAGCCTTCACTGATGCCCAACAAGGCCTTCCTCTGCCACATTTTTGGCTGGAACCATGTATGCCCCTTGGTTGATGGATCAGTCTCTGGGAGTCGTGGGGTATCTGTGTGTCCGAAATCTTTGTTCTTCCCATGGGGCTGTAAAACCCTTCAGCTCCTTTGGACCATCCTCCAGCTCCTCCATTGGGGACTCCATGCCCAGTCTAATAGTTGGTTGTTAGCATCTGCCTCTGTATGTGTAAGGCTCTGGCAGGAGCCCTCCGGAGACAACCATGGCATGCTCCTTTTGGTATGCATTTCTTGTTGTCCATAGTAGTGTCAGCTTGTGACTTTATAGTATGAATCCCCAGGTAGGGCAGTGTCTGGGTGACCTTTACTTCAGTCTCTGCTCCACACATTGTCTCCCTTATTGCTCCTGTGAGTATTTTGTTCCCTTTCTTAGAGGAACTAAAGCACCCTTACTTAAGTCCTCCTTCTTCTTGAGCTTCCTGTGGTCTGTGAATTGTAACTGGTTTATTTTGAGCTTTTGGGCTAACATCTGCTTATTAGTAAGTGCACACCATGTGTGTTCTTCTGTGATTGGGTTACCTCACTCAGGATAACACTTTCTAGTTCCATCCATTTGCCTAAGAATTTCATGAATTCATTGTGTTGAATAGCTGAATAGTACAAAACACTAAGCACTCTTTGTTTTAAAATAAGAAAACCAGAACCGTATTGACAGAACACAATGTTTGATTTTACAAATATCTGTCAGTAAACTCCAGTTCTTACCTTTAAGACCAGGAGCACCACTCCTGCCAGGAATTCCCAAAGGTCCAGGTGGGCCTGGAGGTCCCATCATACCCATTTCACCTTTGACACCTTTGGAAAAAAAATCAGTTACTATATTTCCCGGTGTTGGACTTTGGAAAGATGAGTTGGACTTTTAAAGATATCAATTGGAAAACTATTTAGGAATGAAAGGAAAGTGCAGTGAGATTTTACCCTTTCTAAGCTTAGCATTCACTCCTGAAGGAAACCCACTTACTCACTGTGGTATTCTCCACAGGAGAGAGTGCAACTCCCTAGGCTACATAATAAGAATTCACCAACAGGGGTGCTCTGAAACTAACTCCTCTCTCTCTCTCTCTCTCTCTCTCTCTCTCTCTCTCTCTCTCTCTCTCTCTCTCTCTCTTTCCCTCTCTCCCCTCTCTCCCCTCTCTGTCCCCATCTCTCTGTAACCCTGTACCTCCCTCCATTCCTTTATCCCTCCTTCCCTCTCTCCACTTTCTCCCTGTCCCTCCCTCTCTCTCTAAAAGCACGTTTTCATTTTTATTTTATGAGTGTGGTTATTTTGGCTGAATATGTCTGTCCCGAACACCATGTGCATGTAGTACCCCCAGAGGCCAGAAGAGGGCACTTGATCCACTGGGAACGGAATTACAGACAGTTGGGAGCTGCCTTGTGAGTGCTGGGAATCCAACCCCAGTTCTCTGAAAGAGCAGCCAGTGGTTTTAACCAGTGAGGTATCATTTTAAGACCTCCTCTTTGTCTCATGAAATTCTTTCTTTGGGAAGCAACTTGCAATGGAAAGATGATAAAAAGATGAAAAGATGCATTATGAGTGATTAGATGTCACATGAGCTAAAGAATACCCAAGTGTCAGAAAAGTGTTATCATAGAGTTAGATTCTTCAACTCTAATCATTCTTATTGGAGTCAAATGAATTATAGAAAATAATCTGGTAGAGGCACCTCTTGATCTCTGACCCACAGAATCTTAAGCAAAATGCTTGGAAAGTTACTTTCAACCATCATATTTTGGATCCTTTATTATATAGTAATATATACCTGGTCAGGACCAGGTATATACACAGTATAAAAAATTATAGTGCAAACACCAGTGGAATTTTTAACACTCATACACTTAACACTTCCTGAATAGTATAAGTCCATAAAATTCAATGTGAAAATGATTTGTCAGTCATATTAATATTAGTTTCATTGATCCAGTCAGACAGATTATTAAACATTACCTGGAAATCCAGGGACACCTGCTTTTCCAGGTAGACCAGGTGATCCTGGAGGTCCTATAAGACCTGGGGCTCCAGGGAGCCCTGGACTGCCTCTCTCTCCAGGGAGTCCTGGAACATCAAACCCAGGAGGTCCTGGATCTCCCTTCTCTCCTGGAATTCCATGTAAGCCTAGTTAACAACATATTAACATTATAAGTGTTGATGCAGTCGTCATATGATGGATCTGGTTATTTTTCTAGCAAAGAAGTGACATGATCTGTATATGATAAACTAGGAGAGTACATTACAAAAACCTTAGCCATTGTGCATGTGAAAATGACTAATGAAAATCAAGCTATAATGCTTTAAATATTTCCAGATGAGAGGTTTTGTTCAAATTGTTTTGGTAAAACACAATTTTAAAAAAATTTCCAGTTAATTTTTGACCAACTTTTTTATTAAGTACAAATATTTTTTAACCAAACCATGAAAAAATGCACAGTTTTCTGGTTATATTATCTAATAAATAGGAATATAGCATCAAATTATCAAATTTGTAAAATATTTGAATGCATAATCTCAATGTTTAGCTCATCATAGATTGTTAACACCTTATGCTTTGCCATTCATTGGCCCAATGACCACAGGTGGATTTTCACTGTTCCAATTATTAGTGCATATCATGCTGACCCCTCTGAATGATTATCAAATTAGTCAATTTGTTTTGGTTTTATTTGGGCTATGTCTAACATGTTGTTTTAATAATATGATACGATCAGTTCTTACTATTTTGTATTAAGTTTTCTGTTGCATTATCTTGTTTTGAGTTTTATTTTAAATTAAGTTTTATGCTTAATGTTATTATTTGGTATTACATTTTGATGAAACAGAAAAAAGTATATTAATGGGCAGTTTCTGTCATGAATTATGATGCATGTTTAGCAAGATACTAGTAGTGTTCTTGCTGATTGCCCTTTTATGTAAGAATCAATATAGTTTAAAAAGTGTTAAATCAATATTTTGCTTTGGTGATGATAATAACATTTATCTTTAAAATGAACATATAAATTGAGAGTCTACTGAATACTTTTATGCCATTTTTTGTTAACTGCTGAATATAATTGATATTAAAGTCTATGGCAAAGAAAATATTTACCAGCAAATATATAAAGGTGAATTAAAAGCCGTTAACTAGCACTGTTCTGATACTATGCAGTCCTTCTGCTACTGGAGGTAGAAGAAAGCAGTATAGAAATAGAATAGTAGAAGTTTTGACTAAAAATTTGCAAGGTATTAGCTATAGTTTAAAATAAATATTATAATTTTCTATTTTATTCAGATATTTTAAATTTTCATGCAGCTGTCATGTAAGACTTCAAAATGTTTCTACAGAGTCATGAACTTTTTTAAACTAAATGAAACAACAAAATACAAAAGAAGTGATAAAATCATTACATTGTTCTTTGTGAAATACCAGTTTAAGTCTGTAATGATCAAAACTAAAACTACTTTTTTCTTCAAGATTCCACCTTTATGCAGGTTGGGTGGAGTGTTTTTTGTTTTTGTTTTATTTTTCTGTTCTTTTTTTTTTCATGAATGATGAAGCAACTATTTATAGCAACCTTGTTCAAAACATAACTCTAAGTTTTCTTATGTTTCAATCAGTAATGCATGCCAGGGGCCATAAAAAAGTACAATGTGCCTTCAAATTGAGTTTTAAAATAGTGCATGAATAAAAATAACCTTTATGGGTGTTTTGTATTGTTAACCACAATTTTGAAACTCTTTTTTATTTGATATATTCTTTATTTACATTTCAAATGTTGTCTCCTTTCCTGCCCCCCTTCCCCGTTTTGAAACTCAATGCAATAACCAACAACATACTCGGTGTCATTTAAAGTCAGAAAATACATGTGTGCAATATATGTGCATCTGAGTTTTGTTCAATTTTCTTACGTGTTTATATGAATTAAAAAAACAAATGTTCCATGTTTGTTTTCATTTTATGAACTATTTATTACAATATTCAAAATAACAAAATGCAGGGCTGAAAATGTCCCTTACTGTACCTGAGTAAATAGATAATGTAAATTCACTCAGAATCCACAGTTAGTACACACTCTTACACAATTATACAACGGCCATATCTTTATATGTGGAGGCAAAACCACTAGCTACATGTTTACAAAACCCTTTCAAGGATCTAATTGAAAAAAAAAGAGCAGCTTAGTGTGCTCAGTTACAAAGTTTTTCCCAGTATTGGAGCAAAAAAGAAGGAGATCTACTTCATTCTTTGCTCTGAAATAATAAGCATGAACAGTTCGAGGTCTATGTTTTTAAAACTCTGTATTGTTCAATGATTATATGGTAATGGTAACTACAATTATCACATTTTATTATTAGAATAGATGGATTTTAGGTGAACAGAAGGGGGAAACATTAAGTAATAAATTAGTTCTCATGCTGTGATCTATAATTTACAATTTCATAAAATTATATACATACATGGATTACCTCTTTAATCACATTAGTGGGAGACATTGATATACACTGCAAGTCTTATAACTGTAATCTTACCAGGTGGGCCTATTGGCCCTGGAGTTCCTGGTGGTCCTGGTGGTCCCTGAAGACCAATTCCTGGCAGCCCTGGAGGCCCTATTGGGCCAGGCTGTCCATTTGGTCCAACGTCACCTTTTCAAAAAAGCAGAGTTTACATATTTAAAATAACCGTAGGTTTTTTTGTTTTTTGTTTTTTTTTTTTGACAGAGGCAAGACATGGTTTTATTACCAAGACTCCCATTAAATAACATTGTCAAACCATCTAAAGTTCCTTCATGCCTGCTTTCCTAATGTTTGGAGTAGGAGGAAGTTTCTAATTTTTTTTACTGTTATTTGACTCTTATAAATTATGATTACAGCCAAAGCTAGGTCAAAGGGTTAAGACTCCCCTGGTCAGCTAGCTTTACAGTCTGGTTGTCTTAGGCACTTGGGACAATGTTGCAGCTGAGGGTGCTGTGTTCAGAGTAGCATCATCTGCACCAACATGAAGCGATGCACTGGCCTTGGCTTTCATTTTTCTTTTATTTTTATTTTTATTTTTATTTATTTTTTTATTTACATTGCAAATGATTTCCCCTTGCAAATGATTTCCCCCTTTCTGGGTCCCCACTCCCCGCAAGTCCCATAAGTCCTCTTTTGTCCCCCTATTCTTCCATTTACCCCTTCCCACTTCCCTGTTCTGGAATTCCCCTATACTCTTGCACTGAGTCTTTCCAGAACCAGGGCCCACTCCTCCATTCTTTTTGGACATCATTTAATTTGTGGATTATGTCCCAGGTATTCAAAGTTTCTAGGCTAATATCCACTTATCAATGAGTGCATACCATGATTGATCTTTTGAGACTGGGTTACCTCACTTAATGATGTTCTCCAGCTCCATCCATTTGCCTAAGAATTTCATGAATTCATTGTTTCTAATGGCTGAATAGTACTCCATTGTGTATATATACCACATTTTTTGTATCCATTCCTCCGTTGAAGGACACCTGGGTTCTTTCCAGCTTCTGGCTACTACAAATAGGGCTGCTATGAACATAGTGGAGCATGTGTCCTTATTGCATGCTGAAGAATCCTCTGGATATATGCCCAGTAGTGGTATAACAGGGTCCTCAGGAAGTGACATGCCCAGTTTTCTGAGGAACCGCCAGACTGATTTCCAGAGTGGTTGCACCATCTTGCAATCCCACCAGCAGTGGAGGAGTGTTCCTCTTTCTCCACATCCTCGCCAACACCTGCTGTCTCCTGAGTTTTTGTTCTTAGCCATTCTGACTGGTGTGAGGTGAAATCTCAGGGTTGTTTTGATTTGCATTTCCCTAATGATTAATGATGTTGAACATTTCTTAAGGTGTTTCTCAGCTCTCCGAAGTTCTTCATGTGAAAATTCTTTGTTTAGCTCCGTACCCCACTTTTTAATGGGGTTATTTGGTTCTCTGGGTTCTACTTTCTTGAGTTCTTTGTATATATTAGATATTAGCCCTCTGTCGGATTTAGGGTTGGTGAAGATTCTTTCCCAGTCTGTTGGTTGATGTTTTGTCCTTTTGACGGTGTCCTTTGCCTTACAGAAACTTTGTAGTTTTATGAGGTCCCATTTGCCAATTCTTGATCTTAGAGCATAAGCTATTGGTGTTCTATTCAGGAACTTTTCCCCTGTGCCTGTACTTAGGTGACTCAACAGTAGCTGTAGTTGCCTGCACAGAATCAAATCAATCAATTGTTCTGCTCAGGGGCAGGTGGGATAGTGAGGGACTCATGTGCCTCCATTCCTAGGAGAGGAGCAATTGAGAGTTGATGGCTTCTAGAGAAGGGAAAGTCAGTTTTCTTTAAGGGTATGGCCTGTGGTATGTTGTTCCTATTCTAATAATAGACATGAGTATATGAGACATATACATTGGACCTAGTGAGTTACTTCTTAAGATGACATAAAATTGGGAGGCACAGAGAGGTAAGGATAAATCTTGAGGGTGTTATAGGTAAGAGTCAGAAAACTACGTAGTATGTATAAATGTCTATAAAAACTAATAAAAATGTATTTTTCCTATATTCTTTGTTTACAATCCAAATGATTTCCGCTTTCCAGTTTCCCCCTCCACATAAGTCCCATAAGTCCTCTTCCCTCTGCCCATTCCCCATTCAACTCCCTCTGTCCTGGTAGTCCCCTACAATGCTGCATCAAGCCTTTCCAGGACCAGAGCCCTCTCCTTCCTTTTTCTTGGGAATGATTTGATATATGAGTTGTGTCTTGGGTATTCAGAGCTTCTGGGCTAATATCCACTTATCAGTGACTGCATTCCATGTGTATTCTTTTGTGATTAGGTTACCTCACTTAGGATGATATTTTCTAGATCCAACCATTTGCCTAAAAATTTCATAAATTCATTGTTTTTAATTGCTGAGTAGTACTCCATTGTGCATATATACCACATTATCTGTATCCATTCCTCCACTGAGGGACATGTGGGTTCTTTCCAGCTTCTGGCTATTATAAATAAGGCTGCTATGAGAAATGTGTACAGTTGTAAAACTGCTACTAAAATCCAGATTTAGAACCATTTCACCAATCCTCAAAGGGACCGGTGATCAGTTGTTGATTCTTCTCCAAATGCCAATTTTCTTGCAACTGCTATGTAACTTTATTACTTACAGGTTTTCCATTTCCAGAATGACAGAAATGCAATCATGCAGCATATAGCTTTGTGAGTATCTCTTTTTTTCTGACTTAATATTATACATTTGAGATTCATTTATGTGTTGTGTATACAGTTATCCAATTGTTTTAGCACTGTTTGTTGAAAAGATTTATCTTCCTACTGAAATTGACTGTGTAAATTTTTGAAAGATACATGTTGGGCTATGATTTATGTCAGCAGTCAGGATGTATGTTTAGTATGCATGAGGTCCTGAACTTGATTCCTAACACCACATAGTGAATATTTCATTGTATAAATACACTCAGGACATTGTGTTAGTCCTTGTGGTTTGATGGACATCTGGGCTGTTTCCAATTCTTGCTGATTATGAATAAAGCTCCTATGATCATAGACTTACAGATTTTTGATGCAAAGCTTCAGAGTTTTCTTTAATAAATACCTAGAAATGAGTTTTCTGTTTCAAAGAGTAAGACTGTGTTTTACTTTCTAATACACTGGCCTATTTTCAAAGTGGTACGAAGCTCTTTGGTCCTGTGCTGGAGATGGAAGTGGCTGCTCTGTTTGGGATTCTAACTAGCTGTGTGCAAGACGCTATTATTATACCTACTTGGTGGCAATTTTTCTTCGTCTTGAGAAGAAAGTTAATTCTTAGAGTTATGTATCTATCTCATTGTTGCTTAAACCTGTATTTTGCAGATGACTGTATTGAAGATTCTTACACACATTTGCTTGCTCTTTGAATGTTTTGTGGGGCAAAAATATAAATATATTTACATTGTTGCCAACATTTATTTAACTCTGCTTTGAAATTTGGTAAAAGGTTTGTGACTGTTGAGTTTTAAGGATTAGTATATATTATGCTTACAAATACATTGTTAAATACATGATATAAAAATATTCTATTTTAGTGAAGTCAAGATTAGCAGTTTTCCATTTTATGACTTTTTGTGTCCTAGCCAACTATTCCCTGTCTAGGTTATGAGCATAAAGATTTTTTTCTATGCTTTCACTCAAACAAAAACTAAATTTGACTGTACATCAGTGTTTATACTATCTATGAGCTGAGAATTTGTTTTATTTTCAAATCACAGGTTCTTAATATTGATTATCAACAGGCCTGTAGCAAATTATTTCAATTAGATTAAGGTGAGATGATCCACCTTAAAAGTGGTTGACACCATTCAATGGGCTATGGTCCCTGACTAATTGTCCATCTCTCTTTGCTTCCTAATTATGGAGTTGTAACACAAAAATGTGGTCCGCTAAATCTAAAAGATTCAGTTTGACTTTTTACCAGAAGAAGTGACAGTGCTTGCTTTCTAGAAGTTTTAGGTTTTGGAGTTTTATGTGTGGGTCTACAATCTCTTCTGAGTTAAAATTTGTAAAATTTGGAAGTTCATTTGTTTCGTTTGTCTCATGTCACCTATACAATAATAGATTTGTAGTATTTGTTAGAAGTTTCTTTTTCTATTGAAATTTCAATTTGTGAAAAATATTATTGTGAAGATAGACTTTAACTCAGTATATACTTAGCATACAAGAGTGCTTGGAATTTTATCTCCAGCTCTGCACACACAAAAAAATCAAAGACAATTCTATTTCTAGACCCATGTGTCACCATGTCATATATTACAAGACATATTAGTCACTTTAAGACTGTATTAAGTCTTCAAATCAAATACTTTGAACTCTCTAACTTAGGACTTTCTTAATTTGTTTTGGCTATTCTAAGGTGTTCGCTTTTCCACATAAATGTTTGAATAATTAAAAACTTCTGCTGTGTTTTCCTTAAGGTTACAATTAGTCTAAACATAATTTGGAATAAGGAAATTGGGCCTGCCAGTACATTAGCATAATATATCACTTTATTTATATTTGGATTATGTCATTGATATTTTGTAGTTATTTAACATATAAATACTGCACTTATGATATTTGGTGCTATTTTAAATATTTGTTTTGTCTAATTCTAATTGGTAAAACTTCACTTTGTTTTGTATAGTGGCCCTAATACTTATATTGTAAAATTAACTTTCTGTTCCAAAGGTTTTATGTAAGATGATTTTCTAAATATAAAGTCAAATCTTGTATGAATAGACAATTTTTTCCTTTTCAATCTCTATGCTTTTAATATTTGTCTTAACTTATAACAATGGCTAAATATTTGCAGTATAATAATAACATTTTTGGCTAATAACTCTGTTGTATCCTAATTTTGGAGGAAAGAATTCAATATTTCACCATCAACCATAATGGATTAAACTTTTTATACATGATATAAGACTTCTGATAAAAGACTATATCGTAAAAAGGAACTTTGGAATTTCAATGTGGAGGACAGTTTTTTTTTTTTTGTTTGTTTGTTTGTTTTTTTCCTGAAACAGGGCTTGCCATTGCTTTTCTGAGTGGCCTGAAACCAAGTACTGTAGGATGTCCTTGAACTTGAGGCAATCCATCTGCCTCAACCTACCATATGCTGAGTCTAGAGGCCGGCTAACAGATTTTCTTGAGTTCATAATTTTCTAAAAGTATATTTTTTTCGAAATGGAAACTGAATTTTATCAAATAATTTTAACAGTATTTCAGGTGCATAGATGTAATTGTTTGGACCATGGAAATAGCAAATTATACTGAATACTTTTCCGATGTCAAAGTAGCTGATATTGTGAAGATCATGATGGCCATGAAAGACATTGCTAGAGTTTATTTTTATATATTGTAATATATGATCTATTATTATTATTTGGAAAAATTCTTACCTATTTGTTCTTCAGAAATTTTGGCCTATAACTTAGGGTTTCTTTTGTTGTATTTTTTGTTTATTTGTTTATTTGTTTTCTGCCTGGTTTTGATATTAGAGGAATTCTACCCTCATAACTATTGGGAAGTAAACACTCAGCAGTATTTTACCAGGGAAAAAGCTGTGTAGAGATTATATTACTGCTTTTTAGAATGTTTGATACAAATTCCCAGAGATGTCACCAAGAATTATTTTTGTAGCCATCAACATAATGTCAAGAGTAAGTACTGTATGTACCAATTAGATGAGGGTGGGAAGTAAAAACCACCTAATGATGGACAGTACAGCATTACAATTTTCTGTCTCAAATTTGTATTTGCTTTAATTAATAGAATAGCTGAAATTCTATAAACTTATAATATTTAAAATATATATTCTTATATTTCAAACTTTTCAAATTTATAGTATTTATAATTCTAACTCCCATTTTAAAAAGTTGTACATTAGGTGTTCATTTTATGAGCTCATTTACTCATATCAATTTTGAAAGAATTCATTCTTTCCTTACAGATCACTGAAAACACTATTGTGAAATCCTAAGTTTCGGTAGGGACATATGTATGCTTCAGAGCACTTATCCTGCTCCACTTGTTATTCCTGCACAGGTTCACAATCTCATATTATAAGTGACATTTTAACTTACATTAATGTGTATTTGGTAAATACTAAGGTTTTAAATCAGTTATATGAAGTGCTTCTGAATTATTAAACTCTCATTGAAATGATTTACATTTATTTTTTATGAGATATATTCTTTATTTACATTTCAAATGTTGTCCCCTTTCCTGGTTCACCCCCCCCCCCCGAAAATACCCTATCCCTTCCTCCCTTTCCCTGCTCACCAATCCACCCAATCCTGCTTCTCTGACCTGCCATTCCCCTACACTGGGGCATCGAGTATTCTCAGGACCAAGGGCCTTTCCTCCCTTTGATGTCCAACAAGGCCATCCTCTGCTACATATGCAGCTGGAGCCCTGAGTCCCCCCATGTGTACTCTTTGGTTGATGGTTTAGTCCCTGGGAGCTCTGGGGGGTACTAGGTGGTTCAAATTGTTGTTCCTTCTATGAATTATATTCATGAATGGGGTTAATTGACAAATCCCAGGCTTTTAAAATGTCGTTTTTTTTAAATAATAGTTGATGGTTTTCTTATAAATACGTTATGCACATTTTTGATTTTGAGAAATGAAGCACATTTTGTTACTATCAAAAGATTTTAATTTTAATATTTCCAAATGAATCATTTCATTTGTCATGATACATTCTTCATTATTTCTCCTGATTAAAATATCCTTTCAAAAGACTCAGGCAAATTGTCACATCCTGTACCTTCAAAAGACCTCAAATAAGATCCTGAAAAAAAGTAATATATGAGGGAAACATATTGCTCCCAAAGTCATCTTTTTTATTCTTTTTTAGTATAATTAAATTGTGATATTCAGGCTTAACCATATTTCTGTTTCATCATGTATATTAACTTTTAAAATTTATTGCTGGTGTCCATACTGTTATGAAAAATGACACACCAATTTATTTTTTATAATTAAGTCATTGAGTTTCAAAATCTGATATTTGATCCAACAATGTCTAATAATTGAAGATTTTGGAGACATTAGTTCTGCATATTCTATACAAGTAATTTACCACTGAGGATAAACCACAACTATACTAGGTAAATTTTTATTGTAGTCTTTTAGATACATTTTGACAATAATATATTGATTCAAAACTTTATTTGCACACTCAACCATAAAAGTTACTATTGAAAAACTACCATCATAGCAATACTATCTACATCAGAAGTTCTCAACCTGTAGGTCACGACTCCTTTACGGATTGCATATAAGATATTCTGCATAACATATATTTACATTACCATTCATAACAGTAGCAAAATTACAGTTATGAGGTAGCAACAAAATAATTTTGTGGTTGGGGGTCACCACAACATGAGGAACTGTATTAAAGTGTGGCAGCAACAGCATTAGGAAGGTTGAGAACCACTGATCTAGATTTTTTTTTTTAATAATACAGAGCAACTTATGAGATTTTTCAAGAATATAGTTTATGCCTTTGTGTTTCTAGTGATTCAATTATTGCACTGTATGGGATATGAGTATAAATGCTGAACAAATGAAGGATTTGCATAGAAAATGTGCCCAAATACTAATTCTTCTAGAACGCTAAAAACTATACTTGAAGCAGGACCCAACGACTTACACCTTCAAATCTCATCATTGGGGATGAAAACAGGAGAACTGTGAATTTAACACCAACTGGGACTACATAGAGTCCTTGTAAGAAAACAAAAACAAAACCGAAAACAATCAAGCAAAACATGCGAACTCTACTGGGATTTTACTATTAAAAATATAGAAATTCTAAATTTCCCTCAAAATATCAAGCAAATCAAATGCATGGTAAAAAGTTCATGTTTCAAATAGATTCCATTTCATTTCTTTATTAAAAACATGTCTCAAAACAGTGGGTATCTTTCTTGAAAAGACTATCAGTAGATTATCGTTCAGAATATTTTATCTGTATTTTTTAGTTATGAGCATATAGTTGAGAAAGATAAAGTGTGGTAAAACACTACAACTTTGAGTGATTTACAGCCTCTCAAAATTATTTAGTTAAAGCTATTTTTTTCTATTTTTTATTTTCTATATTCTTTGTTTGCATTCCAAATGATTTCTTCTTTCCCAGTTCCCCCCTCCCCATATATCCCATAAGTCCACTTCTCTCCATCCATTCTCCTATCTTTCTCCCTCCCTATTCTCTGTCCTGGTACTCCCCTACAATGCTAGATCAACCCTTTCCAGAATCAGGGCCCTCTCCTTACTTCTTCATGGGAGTCATTTGTTATGCTAATTGTGCCTTGGGTATTCAGGGCTTCTGGGCTAATTAATATCCACTTATCAGAGATTGCATTCCATGTGTATTCTTTTGTGATTGGGTTACCTCACTTAGGATGATATTTTCCAGATCAAACCATTTGCCTAAAAATTTCATGAATTCATTGTTTTTTTTATTCGATATATTTTTTATTTACATTTCAAATGATTTCCCCTTTTCTAGCCCCCCACTCCCCGAAAATCCCATAAGCCCCCTTCTCTCCCCGTCCTCCCACCCACCCCTTCCCACTTCCCTGTTCTGGTTTTGACAAATACTGCTTCACTGAGTCTTTCCAGAACAAGGAGCCACTCCTTCTTTCTTCTTGTACCTCATTTGATGTGTGGATTATGTTTTGGGTATTCCAGTTTTCTAGGTTAATATCCACTTATTAGTGAGTGCATACCATGATTCACCTTTTGAGTCTGGGTTACCTCACTTAGTATGATGTTCTCTAGCTCCATCCATTTGCCTAAGAATTTCATGAATTCATTGTTTCTAATGGCTGAATAGTACTCCATTATGTAGATATACCACATTTTTTGCATCCACTCTTCTGTTGAGGGACACCTGGGTTCTTTCCAGCATCTGGCAATTATAAACAGGGCTGCTATGAACATAGTAGAGCATGTATCCTTATGGATATATAGCTATTAATAAAAGAATTTTCTTTTTTTCTTTTTTTCTTCTTTTTTTTCTTATCTCTGAAAATTCTTTTTTTTTAAATATTTTATTTTCTATATTCTTTGTTTACATTCCAAATGATTTCTCCTTTTCTTAAGAAGTTGTCTCAGACTATTTTCGGAATTTACAAAAACCCATTCTGGCTAAAATTAAGCTGAGATATATATTGATTTAATGAAAATCAATTCAACATAATTTGGGAATTTAAATTTAATTTAGACAATTCTCCAAAATATTTATCATGAGAATTCTATTCTTTGCAAACTGAACAGTGAAATAAAATCAGCCAAGCTAGTTATGTTAAACCTATTCTTTTGTATATTTAAAGATATCAAGTTCAAGAAGGTTAAAGTAGTAGAGAAATGGGGAAATGCCCTCAACTGTAAACAGCGAAAATGAGGCTCTTAAATGATAGTTAATTCACTCACAGTAGGGGACACATCCATTTGAACAAAGAAAGGCAAAAACTTGAAGAAAAATTTGAAGAAAGTTAAAGTACATAGTATAGTTTAAAATTTTTAACAAGAAAACTATTTTTCACATTATGGGATCATATATATATAAATAATGTGATACTAGTTAAAGGATAGTGAAACAAATGAGTGAATCAGGACTGTCAGCACAGAAAAGGACTCATCTATTCACAGTATTTGATGTGAGAGAAATGGCCAAATAATCTATTGTTGAACTTCTCTTTTAAATAAATGATATAAATACGAAGTATTTGAGATTAAGGACACTATAGGTCAGAATATCTTGACAGTGCCTGACAGGTACATATTTCTTAGATAAGACACCAAATTATAATAATAGGTAACATAAATAAAACAATAAAATAAAAACTTTGTATCCAAATACCTTAGAAATACAAATAGGTAACCAACATAGGAATAAAATACTCACGAACTCACTATTAAAAAAACACAAGTATTCAGGGTGTACTAGGAAAACCTTTAACTTTTTTTTTTAATTTTTTTTATTCGATATAATTTATTTACATTTCAAATGATTTCCCCTTTTCTAGCCCCCCACTCCCCGAAAGTCCCGTAAGCCCCCTTCTCTTCCCCTGGAAAACCTTTAACTTAAGACACAACACAGTGCGCCAATTCAAACTGGCAAGTGTTTGAATGTCTAAATAATTCATGAGAGCAGATAAAAATCTGGTTGTCCTATGTCACCAGAGAAATTAACTTTGTAATTTATGGCACGACCCCAAAGCAAGTAAAACAATAGTATTTGGGAGAATCGTGATTAATTGAAAATGTTATATCAGTGTGAATTTTAAAGTGGCAATCCAGGTTGGAGAAAGATCTAATAGTTTCTTATACAAGTGAACACATTTGTGTGGCTTTGGTATCAGCGTAATTGTGGCTTCGTAGAAGGAATTGGGTAGTGTTCCTTCTGTTTCTATTTTGTGGAATAGTTTGAAGAGTATTGGTGTTAACTCTTCTTTGAAGGTCTGGTAGAATTCTGCACTCAAGCCATCTGGTCCTGTGCTTTTTTTGGTTGGAAGACTTTCTATGACTCCTTCTATTTCTTTAGGCATTATGGGACTGTTTAGATGGTCTAGTTGGTCCTGATTTAATTTTGGTATTTGGTATCTGTCAAGGAAATTGTCCATTTCCTCCAGATTCTCCAGTTGTGTTGAGTACAGGCTCTTGTAGTAGGATCTGATGATTTTTTGGATTTCCTCAGTTTCCGTTGTTATATCTCCCTTTTCATTTCTAAGTTTGTTAATTTGGATACTTTCTCTGTGCCCTTTGGTCAGTCTGGCTAAGGGTTTATCTATCTTGTTGATTTTCTCAAAGAACCAGCTCCTGGTTTTGTTGATTTTTTTGTATGGTTCTCTTTGTTTCTACTTGATTGATTTCGGCCCTGAGTTTGATGATTTCCTGCCTTCTACTCCTCCTGGGCGAAATAGCTTCTTTTTGTTCTAGGGCTTTCAGGTGTGTCATTAAGCTGCTAATGTATGCTCTCTCCATTTTCTTTTTGGAGGCACTCAGGGCTATGAGTTTTCCTCTTAGCACTGCTTTCATTGTGTCCCATAGATTTGGGTATGTTGTGTTTTCATTTTCATTGTGTTCTAAAAAGTCTTTAATTTCTTTCTTTATTTCTTCCTTGACCAAGGTATCATTGAGTAGAGTATTGTTCAGTTTCCACATGTATGTGGGTTTTCTGTTGTTTCTGTTGCTATTGAAGACCACTTTTACTCCATAGTGATCAGATAGGAGGCATGGGATTAGTTCTATCTTCTTATATTTGTTGAGGTCTGTCTTGTGACCAATTATATGGTCGATTTTGGAGAAGGTACCATGAGGTGCTGAGAAAAAGGTATATTCTTTTGTTTTAGGATAGAATGTTCTATATATATCTGTTAAATCTAATTGGTCCAAAGCTTCAATTAGTTTCATTGTGTCCCTGTTTAGTTTCTGTTTTCCTGATCGGTCCATTGAGGAAAGTGCAGTGTTGAAGTCACCCACAATTATTGTGTTAGGTGCAATGTGTGCTTTTAGTTTTAATAAAGTTTCTTTTACGAAAGAGGGTGCCCTTGCATTTGGGGCATAGATGTTCAGGA